>NC_051213.1:36539814-36707314 GCF_015220715.1 Pygocentrus nattereri | reverse complement strand
TTATAATCTAGGTAGTGAGTACTTATAATACTATCAGAGATCAATGCTGTGGCTTAGCTACAATTTTAACAAGTAATTTATCATATTCAGGTTTAACTAGCTGTAGTACATACCACTAGAAGGGAACAGTGAAATATTCAAGAAAAGACTTGTTTGAACAAAAACATTTAAGAAATTTGATACCAATTGTCCAACTGCCCTTTTCATCCCTGGTAAAACACTCCCCTCACACAGCGGTTTATTCATTTCATGTAGGTAACAGGGCCTACACACTTCTGTAGTCTAGGTCTCAACATAGACAGGCTTAATTTCCTACCGCAAACTCAAAATCTCCGACCAATTTCATATGAGCTACATCTTAGCCATAATATATATACACGTCCCCTCGCTATTCTACAAAGCACTCAATAAAACTATTTACTGCCCTACAATTTATTGAAAACCTCCCAGAACTATCAACCACTCCATCAGACCCAATGGAGCTAGATTTACTAACCGACTATTTAGAAAATACCTTTCGGTCCACTTTAGACAATGTGGCGCCACTTAAAATAAAAAGGATAAGACAGAAAAGGCTCGCCCCGTGGTACCAAGATAAAACACGTAACTTAAAACAAACAGTTCAGAAATTAGAGCGGCAATGGCGACAAACCAAGCTGGAAGTGTTCCACTCTGCCTGGAAGGACAGCCTTATAGAGTATAGAAATGCTCTCACTAAAGCTCGCTCAGCATATCGGGCCTCGCTGATCGAGAATAATAAATATAATGCTAGAGGTCTGTTTAGTGTGATTTCCAGAATTATAAAAAATCAGGCAGGTACTGAACCACAGATTCCGCCGACTCTCACCAGTGAAGTTTTTATGGACTTCTTTAATAATAAAATCGAAAATATTAGACAACAAATTCAACCCACAGTATCAAATCCAACTTGGCTGTCATCTGATGTGGCTGATATAAAACATAACGTAGTTGTAGAAGAAAGGCTGGAAACTTTTTACCCACTCCCACAGCTAGAACTAGAGATCATCATCTCCTCTGCAAATTGCACAACCTGCACACTTGATTCAAAATTACTCAAAGAAGTACTACCAGTTATTATCAGTCCTCTTTTAACAACTATTAAACTCGTCCCTTAGCCTGGGCCATGTACACAAAGCTTTTAAAATAGCAGTTATTAAACCTCTGATCAAAAAACCAAATCTTCATGCTAGCGTATTGTCTAATTACAGGCCTATTCCTAACTTGCTGTTTATATCCAAGATCTTAGAAAAAGCCATGGCCCAACAACTTAATTCATATCTACACAAGAACCGCATATATGAAAATTCCAATTTGAATTTAGGCCACATCACAGCACTGAGACAGCTCTAGTTAAGATAACAAATGATCTTCTTGCTTCTGATCTCATCCCTGTTAGTGCTACTTGACCTCAGCAAAGCTTTCGTTACGATAGCCAACAATATTCTCCTAGAAAGGTTAGAATACATGGTTGGAATCACAGGGACAGGCCTATAATGGTTCAAATCCTACTTAACAGAACGTTATCAGTTCGTACAGGTAAATCATTCATCTTCCAATCATTCAAAGGTAAGATTTGGAATTCCGCAAGGCTCTACTTTAGGACCATTATTATTTACATTATACATGTTACCGTTAGGCACTGTAATAAGTAACCATAGCATTAACTTTCACTGTTACGCAGATGATACTCAACTGTACATATCAGCCAAGCCTGATGACAAATACAGATTAAAGAAAATGGAGGACTGTGTAAAAGACGTGAAAGGCTGGATGTTGCGTAACTTCCTTCTACTAAACAGTAACAAAACAGAGGTTCTCCTTCTGGGTCCAAAAGTGGCAAGAAATAAATGATCAGATTTAATTTTAAATCTCACTGACTTTACAGTTGGTTCAGCAGCAAAAAATCTTGGCATCATAATTGATTCAGATTTATCATTCGATCAACACATAGGCAGCATCACTAGGACAGCTTTTCTACATCTTCGCAACATTGCCAATATAAGAAATGCCCTGTCCCTGCGTGATGCAGAAACACTAGTACATGCCTTTATTACTTCTAGGCTAGACTACTGTAATGCACTACTATAAATTTCAACTAGTCCAAAACGCCGCAGCCAGGGTCCTCACTAAAACTAGATAATTTGATCATATTAGTCCAGTGCTATCATCACTTCATTGGCTGCCTGTTAAATTCCGTAGTGATTATAAAATTCTTTTATTGACATATAAAGCCCTACATGGTCTCGCTCCCGATTACCTGCAAGACCTTATTTCCTATTATGAGCCACCACAATTACTCAGATCACAGAGTGCTGGCTTTTTAATAGTTCCCAGAATTCAGAAGGCTTCAGCTGGGGGAAGAGCTTTTTCTTATAAAGCCCCCAAACTCTGGAATGATCTTCCAGAAACTGTTCGGGACTCAGACACAGTCTCAATCTTTAAGACTAGGCTGAAAACTCACTTGTTCAGTTTAGCTTTTGGTAGCTAATGTTCCCCCTTAGATAAAGGCAGCAGATCCAGGGCTCCATGGACACAGGGAATTATAGTAAACTGAGACGCTGGTGCTGTCTTCCCACCGCTCGCATGCAGTGACTCAGGTTTATGGACGGTGGAGCAGAGGGATGCCGAACCGTTTCAGAGTGCTGCTGTGTCTGTGTGTCCTTCTGGTTCTATCCTTTTAGTTAAGCTGTCATAGTCAGATCTGCCGGAGTCATTAGCCACACTCTGGACATGTTCACATTCTATGTTTTACACACACCCAAACAGAACAAAACTAATTCCATCTCCCTTCCTCTTTCCGAGTAAATGACTGACCCCCTGTCTGGCCGGACACTGATGGATGGATGACTGACTGTCGAGCTCTCCTGCTACCCGCTTCAGACCAGCTGCCCACGCCCCACAGCTACCGCAACCTGCCTTGGACTAGCTGTCCACCCAACATTGAAGTTTTCATGGACTCCTAGCTATTACTACTACTAATACTAGTTTGACCAGAGGAGGATGGGTCCCCCCTTGTGAGCCTTGGTTCATCCTAAGGATTCTTCCTCAGCTCTGAGGGAGGTTTTTCCTTGCCACTGTCGCCCCTGGCTTGCTCACCTGGGGGTTTTACATTTCATGTTAAAACTTTGTCTTACTGGAATTCTGTGAAGCTGATTTGTGACATCAGTTGTAAAAAGCGCTATACAAATACATTTTATTTGATGTAGCTAATGTTGATGCTATAGGTACACCCCTCCCCATCTGGCCAAATACTTAACAAGTTTTAAATAAGTAACAGACTAGATGCCTCAGTACATAAACCGTATTGTTATTATTATTATTATTATTGTTGTTGTTGCTACCTCCACAATCATTCATAAAGAGCTGGTGTTAGACAGAATGCCGTGGAAAACAGCACAGCTTCCGACTTGAACGTTCATATTAAGGTCGCATGGACACAAATCAGATACATATGCGAACTAGGATCACATATGAAAGTGGCTCAGCTCGGATTTGAAATGATGAGATTTGTGTGTCCACACAGCTCTGAAAATATCAGATCTGAGTCACATTAGGGCAAAAAATCAGATTTGTGCCACTTCAGCCTGGTAATGTGAATGTGGCTTATGACCGACACTGGCCACAGCATACAATACTGGAGACATAACCCACATGTCTCATCAAATTCACAAGCACCTGATATTTTATTTGCATACAGAATAATTAGTTCCATATTTGAACACAAGTCACAGTGTAGCATCTACTATTAGAAACCAGAAGGCCTATTTCAAGTGTTTGAGTGAAAACTTCAGAAGTAAAATGTGGTTGATGGATTCCTAATGTCATTCCAGAATGCTCTACTTTGTGCGCTTCCTCTCTTCTACAGTCCTACATTTACTGTTGTAGCATTGATGAAGTTTACCTGAAGAAAAAAGTCTAAATGCAAGCTGTTTCACTGATTTAGCCTACACGTCTAATTTGCTATATGAACAGAACATTATTACATCTGTACCTGTAACAAAAGTTACCTTGGTTCGTTTTCATTATTGGCAGCAAGGGCACAAGGCGTCTGTATGCCCTTTTAAGAGGCCCAAGCTGTAGGTCAACGTCTTTTGTTTCATTCTGACCTGACCAATTGGTGAGAGACCTGTAGTATGGTGAACCAGAAAAAATAGTGTTTTAGAGCCAGAAAGAAATGTATTTTGTTGATAATCCTGAAAGGGATGAAAATTAAGATGTGCTGATTACTGTCTGCCTTCTGAATGTAAAAAGTTAGTGGTTCAGAAGCTTGAGCATTTAGTTGTGAATCGAGTGTTTGTGAATAGCTCCACTGTAAAATGCCTTTGAGCAAGGAAATTAAGTGAGAGCTTGTTGCGTGGTACGACTAGTGTCAACTGAATGACATCATAGCAATGATAACATGAGGTCTGAGATTAGGACTCGATGTTTATGTGAAGTGTTGAGAGATACGATGACAACATTTGATTGCTTTCAACAGGCCCAGCGGGAGAAACCAGTTACAAGTCAAATAGAAAGTGGTGTTTGAGAAAGCTACGGTTAACAGATGTGTTGTCAGTCATTTAATAAAAGCAGGGCAGCACAAACAGGTCATTGTCATGTTTAGGAAAATATTGCAACAAGGCACTTATCAGAACAGCGCTGATCCTGTTTAACAATTCCCATTCTGTCAGCAACTGGCTGTGACCGTTGACTAAAGTTGACTTCGATTGAAAGTGACAAACTGTACTTAAGGGAAGAGTGTAAAAATAAAACACTGCACTTCACTCATGTTTACAGAAAAAAGCTAAATAAAAATAAATGGCAAAGCCCTCTAAACAGCTGAAGACAAACAAGGCAGCAATCAACTATTTATCTACTGTAGAAATGCCTCTTGAAACACTGTGCAGTACTGTGTAAAAGAAAGAGGCTACCCAAATTCCCAGGCGCATCAGCCATTGAGTAAAACATTTCAGCACCAGGAAAAAAGGCGAAAACATACTTAACAGAAAATTACACAGACGCCTCCAACACTAAGTATAATATTACAGCTATGAGTATTTAATTTGTCCACTCTTTTGTGGACCCTACAATATCTTTAACTCTTACATCATTGTACTCTTAAAACCAACTAAAACTGTTCTTAAAGCACTTACTGACATTTCCCTTCAAAGAGGCACTAACATTTTAAAAAGCAACTACTCAAACTACTCTTAGCTGCCTTACAAATTTCTCTCACGTGCATCTAAAATGACTAAAGGAAACATTTCTGAGGATATTTCATATAAGATAATGCATGAGAAAGAGGAAAGTCAAAGAAAAATAAGAAAAAATGAAGTTAACAAAACATTATTAACAGATACAGAGAAAACAGAAGCAAAGCATGGGAGACCACCAACATGGTCACCCTCAGATCTGAAAAAATCCACAGGTATTTCTATCCATCCTTCCACCGAGAGAAGACAACTCAACACTAGGAGTCTGAAAAGAGGTATGGCTGTCAATAAGCCGATACTGAGAAAAGGAAAAAAGAAAATTTGCACTTGAACACAGAAACTGAGATGGAGGAAGTTTTTTAGGCTGAGTCTAAACTTGTAATTTGGATTACTTGGATCATGAGGAACAGAAAATGCAACTAAGTTCTAACACTGAGCCTTGGAATTGTGGAAACATATCCCTGTATATTTCTAAAAAACTGAAAGCAAGTCTCCTGAAAAGAATGGAATCTATAATAAGGGCAAAATCTAGGTGCTGAAGCTTTTCTGTGTAATTTTCTGTTAAATTGTTTTATGCCTATTTTCACAATGGACACTGGAAAATTAATAACTTGTAATTAATTAGTGGCAGTTTAAACTGGAAATTAAACAAATGAAACAGTGGTCTCTGACTGCATGTCTCATACAGAGTTACAAATTTTAGCTCAACTCCAGTCCTGATAGGGCAAAGAAAATTTGCGGATTGTCTGCTTAAACATAACTGATCTAACTCATGACTTAACTACCAAAACTGTGCTGGAAAAAAGGCCCTCCAGTATCAGCTTTGGGCACCTTTAGTTTAGAAGGTGGCTCTGTTTCATGTAAAAAGCCAAGTGCTTTACATGTCAAGGAATTAAGACAGCATGCAATCACTTTTTCTTCGGTCTGCCTAACAGTCAATAAGTCAAAGTCTTGAAACTTCAGTTCTGCCTTGCAGACCCGAACCAACCCCATCATCAAATCTTGACAGACAGTTCATAGAGACTTTTCAGTGTTCTCGTCCCAGTAGTGAGTCACAAAGCCCTTCAGTTCTAGTCTGGATCCCTTGAGCTGAGAAGCCGCAGTACAAAAAGGCTTATATACTATGTTTTCAGACATAATGTCTTGAATGGAGGGAGACAGCGAGAGATAGATGCAAAAAAGGGAAGAAAAAAGGCAGCTCTGAAGAACAGAAGGGAGGGAGAAGAAGCCGAGGGCAGATGGAGAAGGAGCATGGAGCAAGAGGAGGATGAAGGGAGGCGTGAGAAGTGAGAGATGGGCCGTCCACTCATCGACGTCCAGAGTGCAGCAAGACGGGCGCACAACAATAGACTGCAGAGGAAAGAGAGAGGGTATGAAAAAGGTGGAGAAAAATAGGAGACAGGAAGAAAGAGAGAGAAACAGCAGCGTTGTTGAAAACAGCAGTGTTCACAATAAAATGCACAGTTCATGGTTCACAGAGCTTGTTGGATTTCTTTTGAGTTTGTGGGAGTATAAGAGAAATGTAAACACACAGACGCCTTTAGAAAAGTTTGCACTGTACATTGCACCATTCACTTTATTAAAAACTCTTACCTTGTACTACCACTCACTGGCCACTTTATAAGCTCCTTCTAACTTATAGTTCCACTTTAACAGGTGATTACAGTTACAAACTGTATCCACCAGTTGATGCACTATTAGCCTCCCTCTGCCTCACTAAACCAGGGGTGGGGGAAAAAATGTAATGACATGTACTTCATTACTTTCATGAAGTATGTTTTATACTTAGCATATCACTGAATTTGACAGTCTGGGCCAGGAGATCCCATAGATTTTTTTTTTTTGGTCACATTCATATTAGTGTAAAATGAAATTCGAAGTTGTTTAATGCCTTGTTAATTTGTCTTTGATCAAAGATTAGCACCCCCTATTATTCTTCGCACCACACACAGTTTCATTCAAGACATGTCTGTGAAATGACCTTAATGTTAAAAAGATGGGTAACATTTTACAGTAATTGCTGACTACCTAACATTACATAATACTATTTTGTTAACATGAACAGCATATGGTGTACCATATTAATAAGGGTTAACTAATGTTAAGTAAGCCTGTAACAATGTTGTTTCCATATTCTGTTTTGACTAATATTAACTAATGTTTTTATTCTCATTAAATGCACATAAGAGATGTTAATAATGTCTAATGTTAAATAAACAAATTACAAATCACATTAATTTGTTACTATGATATGAGTATATTCTGCTACTGGCTGGTGCTGACGCCTGAGACTCTGGAGGTGTGGCCAGGCAGATAACCACATGCAAAGGCTCATTGAAGTGCGAACCCTCCAACAAAAGGACTTGTGTATGTTGTGACTTGGTTGTGGTTAGTTTAAGTCATGTGTAAGTGTTTATGTATCGGCATGTGGGTTTAGTTGGGGGTTTTGTGTGTGAAGAGAGAAGCCGGTGACTAGAGGTAACCTCCCCCTCGTGTTAGGTGGCCTGTACACGGCTCTTTCTGCTGGTGTGTTCAATAAAGAGCACTTCTTGCAGGAGAATCATGGCCACTGCTGCCAACGCTACAATATTAAGTACTGAGTGACTCAAAACTGCAGTGGAATCATCCTCTATCAGTAGAAACTGAAGTATGTTAGACTCTGTTCTTCTTCTGGATCTAATGTAAAGCAGTCCAGTAAATGAACCAACACCAACAAAATGTGTTTATTACAAAAAAAGTGTTTTACTTATTATAAAGTGTTTTACACACACTTTTTTCTTTCCTTTATTTTAATTTAATTAATTTTTTCCCCCTACTTTCTCCTCAGTTTGTTCATTTCACTTGCTATCAGGCTTAGCTTAACTGTAACTGTACACTTTAACTGTACACCAGTTAAGAGTTTCCAATAAAGTGGCCAGTGAGTGCCTATAGTTGAAGTACATATTCTGATATGTGTCCACAAGAAAAAGAACTTCATATAACAACTTTTGCAGTTGACATCATGCCTTACAATGCAACCTGACTGGTAAAATGGTCGACTGTCACATCATTGAGACAATGTCTCATCAAAGCATGCTACAACACACTCTAGAAAGGAACGTGCTGGAATTGGCTCTGTGTGTATGTGTTCTGTGAAAAGGCAGCGAGTGGTGAGGACAGATCTACCCACTGGCAGACTTCCTGCTCAAGGGCAAACAGTGACAGTTTAGTCTTGACAGAATTACTGCATGAACCCAGCCACTTGACAGAACATGACCAACCATGACCAACCCCACAAACGCATGTGATAAAAGACTGGAACATTTTTTATAATAAGAAACATTAGCCAGGGAATATACAGTACATATCAGAATCTCAGAGCAAGCAAGCACCCTCTCCTGACCAGATGACTTTCATAGTCACAATGACAAAGCAAATCAGGCTGTGTTCACGCTGCAGACAATTTTGTTTACAAAAACAGATTTTTAGCACTGACTGTCCATGCTGTTAATCGCAAGTGATCAGATCAGAATGTGTGTTCAGGCACTGTATTGATTTTCTGGGGTTTCTACACTGGTTGCTGTAGTAATGACATAGGCACGGGCACGTTGCCTACCAATGTGTTGACAATATTGCATCAGACATGACGTCCAAGATGTAGTGCGTCATGAGTGATGAAACAGAAACCCACCTGAAATCTGACCTGAGGCCTCAGATACATCTTTGAAAATTTGAGTTTTTAAATCATATTTTAAACCATAGAATACCATTTTTGATTGATATCAGCAGATTCAGTGTTTTTGCTGTTAAGACTTTGTACCAAAAATCTGATTCAAACTGCATTTTTGAACACAGCCTGTTTATCACACTTTTAATTCTTGGTAAAGGAGACAGAGACAGATCGAAGAACAATGGTTTGTTTTGGCAGCTCAGTTGCCATTTCTGAAGAGTTTCTTTTTAGAAAAAGAAAAAGATGCAGGAAAGAAGATGGTGAAGCTGAAACAGAAGTGCATTAGGCTTATAGATGCACAAAATCAGTACATAGTCAGGTCTATGGAGACACTGGGGCCAAGGGTCTGTGACCTACAATGAGGAGCTGTTTCTGATATGTGCATGTCTATGGAGGTTTGCTGCTGGAGGTCCTGTCCAGAGGGTGGGGGAGGGCTGGAGGGGGGAGAGGAGACAGTCAGCTGCTTCAGCTCCCTTAAAGGACTTCTCCTGGGTTTGAGGGGCACATTACACCCAGACCCTACAGAAGTCAGTATTACAGTTATTGGGATTGGCTGTGGGAGAAAGCAGCATTAGTGTTTGTTCCATAATGCACAATCCATGTAACAAGCAAATGAACAAAGCTGTTATATAGCTGAATAAAATGCAGTACTGCTGGGATTCAAAAGCTTTGGGAATCTGCAGTCTCATTCAAAGCTGCATGACATCTGTGGGAACAAACTAGTATGGATTTTGGTACTTTTCTCAAAACATTTCATACAAATGAGCTCTTATCCAGAATCACACCATCTACATGAACAATAAATCATAATAAACTTTCATTCTCTTAATATAGCTTCATTCATTTGCAAGGAATAGGTCAGTGAATGGAAATAATATTTATTTACAGAGATGAGAACAAAACATCAATAACAAATAGCTTAGTGTGTTTTTTCTTCACTATTTGTCGTTTATTTCAGGAAAACTGGCAGCTCTATTTTTTTTAACACCCACTAGCCAATGACTGAGAATGAGAAACGTCTGAAAAGATATTGATAGAACCTGACCATTGATGGAAGGACTACAGCAGGGCTGTCTAAACAGTGGCCTGCAGTCCCAAGTTGGCCTGTGGGGTCATCTGATTTTTCATCGGTAACCACACTCCCTCATTCAGTGAAAGAACAAACATATTTTTATACTACACACCAATGACAAACAAAACATTATGATCACTTGGCTAATATGCTTTAAGTCCTCAGTACTCTGACCCACTAAGACATGGCCTCTATAAGACCTCTTAAGGTGCCCTCTGGTTTCAATCACCAAGACATTAGTAGTAGGTGCTTGAAGTCCTGTAAGTTGCGAGGTGGAGGTGCTGTGGATCAGACTATTTGTTCCAATGCATTCTACAGATGCTCGGTCTATCACGTCCCCCGGTAAACGGCACACACACACACCCAGCTGTCCACATGATATAAAAGAAAATGGAACTCAGAAAATCAGTACAGGTGACCTTCTTTCAGTGCTGCAAGGTTCAGTTGCAATGCTTGTGTGCCCATTGAAGACACTTTCGATGGTGGTTAGAAAGGAAACTCTGCTACGTAGCCCCATATGCAACACAGTGTTGTGACACATTCCTCTAGTAACCATCATTAAAAGGTTCTGTGACTTGTGCCACAGTAGACCTTTGGACAAGATAAATTTTGTTGCGGCTGTGCACTGATTAACCTTGGGTGTCTGACATCCTTTTGCCATTCTGTGGTTTGTCCCCTCTCAAATCGGTAGGTACTGCTAACCAGGAGAAGCCCATAAGCCTTGCCGTTTCGGAAAGGCTTCGACCTGACTGTCGCTCAGGTCTTTAGACCTGCCCATTTCTCACGCATCCAGTACATCAACTATGAGAACAGACTACTAGCTAAACGTCTTATATGTCCCAGGCCATAATTGTTACAAAATAATAAACACTGCTCACTGTGAGTGGTCATAATGTTTTGGCTCATTGGTGTACATAACTTACTAAATTCTTTTTTTCCTTTTAAATTTGTATTTTGTTTACAACGTTGTTTTAAATAAAAAAAAAAAAAGATTTGAAACCTACCTACCTCCTTTAGTAATATGTTATTTTTTGTTCTTTAGCCCAAAGAGAGAGAAAAAGTGGGGGCACTCATGAAGTGGTTAACACAAATTGTACAGCAACACATGAGCTACAGTCTCTAAGGTGGAGCAACAAGACAGTATTATCAGTAAATGTATTGTGTTCAGCATTTACATTCATTCCTTTTGTGTTTCCTTTCAAAGTGTCCATAATGACATTTAACAACAAACAGTGGCTTGTGAAAGCAGAAAGCAGCTGGGATGAGGTGTCACAGATTGGGCAGTGGGGGTAGTAAAGTGTTAAGATGCGCGAGTGCTCATGTGGCAGTACTCAGCAGTGCTTATTCAGCAGAACGGAGTGTGATGATCATTTAGCGCAGGTGGTGGGAGGACATGTGTCGGCTCTCGCTCACCATCACAGGCTGCGTGCCGGTGACTCAGAAGCAGGAGGAGAGATGCTGTGTGTATGAGCTTTGAGTAAAGATGATAGATTTCTCTGCTGTCAGCAAAGCACAGATAAGGGCTGCAACCAGGAGAAGACCGATGCAGCTGCATGGCTAGTTATCATTGTTTCAAGACTGCAGAGCCTTTAAAGGAATAGTTTATTGAAAAAACTAATTTACACTATTTCCTCTTACTCCAAATGCAGTGTTATCCATGTTGTCTATAAAAGTGGGCAAAGTAGACAAACGTGAGGCTTCAAGATGGCCAAAAATACTGTTTTTAGGTATACAGTACACGTCTGTTGATGTTTATAGACAACAGTAATTATATGGAGTTTGCATCTTGACAAACACTGGAGGTTAATTTCACTAAGAAACCAGAGTTGGCTTTTCAGACACTTTAACTTTTTTTTTTTAATTTAACTTTTGCAGAAAAGATTGTTCCCTGTAAATTTAAAAATTCAGTACAACATAACACCAGTTCACAGACGGAGCCTTAATGTAGCCACACCCCTGTATTTTAGAGCAGGTAGTGTGGCTGCATCCCTGTCCCTCATAGGTACACAGTGAGCAGTTAGATCTCACTGTTTTAAAGTAAATGTGTCACAAAGTCTGAATATCAGTGTGTAAACAAGAATTCTCACTCCCAAAACATATTTTCAACAATTAAGTTTTTGTGTTTTAATGCAAAATAGTATGATTTTATCTGTGCATAACTGTTCAACGCTGTGTTTGCCAACCATGTACGGACTAGCGTTTTTGAGTTCTGCTCAAATCTAGCTAAAACTGTTGCTACTGCCAAAGGATTTCAGTCTTGATCTAAGTCGGTTAAAAGTCTGAAATGGGTTTTGAACTCTGACTTTAGTGCCAATGGAGAGAGACAGAGATAGCCATAGATGATTTTCTGTAATAATCAAACACATGGTAAGACTCTACATGTGTGTTATAGCATAATTCAGAAGCTATTAATTCTGGTACCAATCACACCCATCCCACATCTAATCTGCTTCTCTGGAACAGGGATTCTCTACTTAAAATATTGTTAGGTTATAGAAAGCAAAAACAACAAACACAAAGAGTTTTGAAATGAATTATCGTGGAAGACTTTTGGGTTCTATTTCTAGCCAAATTTGCCTGAAGTAATTTCCTCTTTCACAGGTGCTGCTGTGTGATTTTATTGCCATTGCTGTTGGTGCTTTTCTCCTTCAAATTCTGAGAAAATTACAGGCCAAATTATTTACTGTTTTTAACCAACAGCACCAACCATCTCTCTGGATAGAGACATGTCCAGGCAGATGTCGCCCTGTGTTTTGACCAAAGCTATTTGCCGTATTTGGTCTCTAAGCAAGCGCCTCAGAGATCGTCTCATTCTAAATCGAGAAATGAAAAAAGGATGCTTTTGAAGAATTACTCAATCGTTTACTTGGTTAGTCTGGGTTGTAAAACTCCATGCATTATATAGAATATAAAATAAAGGAGAAAAGCATCCTTTAAAAGGGCGATTATAATGTCAAGTACAGGTATAAAGCCTGTTTTTATTCACATCTGGATAATCTCATCCGCAATTTTTGTTTTCAAAAGGTCTCTAGAAATAATAACTAGGTGCATCACTGTCAGTTCCTTACAGTTCCAATGTTTAAAGCTGATAAATAAAATACAACCCTCTTGAAACTTGCTTGACCTGTGGTAATTTTATTGTTGCCTGGATGTGAGAGTTTTATCACTGAGGAGATGTGTACAATTAATTTTTACAGGTGTTACCTTGATGAACTAAGTCAACCAGAATGAGCCTTATGCTTACTCTGTTCTTTGCATATTGATTGTTTAGCTTGACAATTAGTTTTTGTTTGTTTAACATTTGCAGTATTTTCCCAGACATCCAGACATCCCAGAGAGAGAGAGAGAGCGCGAGAGAGCGCGAGAGAGCGCGAGAGAGCGCGAGAGAGCGCGAGAGAGCGCGAGAGAGCGAGAGAGAGCGAGAGAGAGCGAGAGAGAGAGAGAGAGAGAGAGAGAGAGAGAGAGAGAGAGAGAGAGAGAGAGAGAGAGAGCTTAATGGCAAGAGCTTGTTTCATGGATCGATCTTGCAAATGATTAATTTAAGTCACTGTGTACTGTGATTTAGTGCACTCCAAGCACTGATATCTCTCTCTCTCTCACACACTCTCCTCCTTCCCTCTAGGGCCAAAATAAATCTTGTCCACCCTGACCGGTTACGCTGGGGGCGGAAAGATCAATACGAGGCCTCCAGACCCTTCCATTTGCTTTTCGCTCTGACACTCTCTATGGTTAGTGCTGGGTAAGCTTCTTCCAAAAGGGTCATTTATAGTGCTGAAAAAGTATCTTCTGGCTATTATGCACTGAAGACGCTGCCAAATGAGCTGGCTGCATGCAGTACAAAGTGTTTTCCTATAGCAAGTCTTTGACTATGAGCTGTACTTCAGCCCAAGGCTGATGTAACAGTAGGATAGTATTGCCTGTACACCTGGGGAATTGTACGGTTGGCCATTATAAGTTGGGTCAAGAGTGTTTTTTGGGTGGTGTTTCTGCACCAGTGCCAATGCTATTAGTTGCACAATGTTGTCTTCTGGCTGACCTCTCTAACATCTAACATCTCTCGCTCTCTTTCCCTCTTACACACACCCCCTCTCTCTCTCTCTCTCTCTCTCTCTCTCTCTCTCTCTCTCTCTCTCTCTCTCTCTCGCGCTCTCGCTCTCGCTCTCTCTCTCTCTCTCTCTCTCTCTCTCTCTCTCTCTCTCTCTCTCTCTCTCTCTCTCTCTGTCTGTCTGTCTGTCTGTCTGTCTGTCTGTCTGTCTGTCTGTCTGTCTGTCTGTCTGTCTGTCTGTCTGTCTGTCTGTCTGTCTGTCTGTCTGTGTATGAGAACAGGCTACAACCTGCTGAGGTACAAACTGCTCCATGTCAGACGTGGGTCAAACTGATGGAAGTAGAAGAGCAGAAACAAAGATAGTCTTCCTCAAGCATTTCTTCATTGTGTGCTGAACACAGATCCTGTTTTGTTTGCTGGGGATCAAAGACTTACACAGCAGCTTTGGGAAGAGATTCCTTTGAGCACCATTATGCTAGTGCTCAGGGCGTTAGGGCCTCAGTTTGGTTTTGTTCTAAAATATGGTTGACAGCCTTCTTCACTTAAGTTCATTACTATGCACTGGCCTGCTGAAGTGGAAAGTAGCTCAGCAAGGCAAGTGCTCATTGCCTCCCTGCACCAACTACATCTGCTGGCATCTGTAAGCAGAATCATTATTCAGAATGAGAGTGATTAGGGTGTAAACAAGTTATGAGTGGTATGTAGAGAGAAAGAATCCAAAACCAGAAATTCCAGTTTATCTGTCACTGCTCCATCAATGTATTCACTCTAAAGCTGATTTTAGCAATAATGTCCATTTGGGACATAGAGACAGAAAACACGCAATTCTGAAAGGCCCATATTAGATGCAGTAGGTACATGTAGTGAGCTAGTATATTTGAGGGCTGTGATTAATGTTATTTTTATAGTCATTGCAATATGAGTTTCCTTGATAAACACATTGTTAAGGGCTGCGATATTGATGGATAAAATTACATTACCCTTATTCAGAGCCAGAGTGACCCAATTAGACTGGCAGGAATGTAGCATTAGGAGCTGTGCCTAATATCAGAGTAGTGAACTCTCCTGAACTGGGCATTGAAATCTATTCTTTGCAGGTTGCGTGCTTTATTCACTCTGCTATCCCGCTGCTTACAAAGCATACAAATGCACAGCTGAACAACTATTGTATTTTTAACTACTAGCCTGTATAAATACCAGCGCTGCAATAGCTAATCAACATTAATAAAAAAAATTGGAATGAATCAAGTCACTGATTAGCTGGCTTAACAACGTTTGTGCTTCCTGTTTACATCACTTGGCTTAAAAAGGTAAATAAAAATACTGCCGGCTGCAGTTCAGCATTGTGCACAACCGATCTAAAAAGATATTTTCCTGTGTGATAGAGAAAACTGAGTTCAGCAGGTGGTGTGACCATCAGGAATGATTACAGGAGAGAACACTCACCATGCTGAGTTTCTGCCGTGGATGCAGACACCACTATTTAATAGAAACCGTGGTCAAAAATAAAAGAAACAGCACATTTCTTTGTTTCCGCTGATTCTGATTGTTTTAAGGTAGCAGATAGAATAAGCAGCTCTGTCTAAACTGCACAGATAAACTGTATAGTCATCAGGTTCTCTATGCTTGCACACAAACTAGCTTAGATTTTTTTAGCCTTCCTTCCACATCAAAAGAGCTTTAGGGGAGTGAAGTTTTTTAAAACTCTTTTCTGGAGTGGAATGTGGATTGATAATATATTTGAAAACTCCAACATTTTGCGTGTAATTATTACCATTTTACGTGTGATGGGCAGGTTTAGGTCTCCGTATCTGACACAGCTAATGACTGGACTGCTGTGATCTTTAATATCACACTTCATTATGTGCTGTTATCGTTTTCTTTTGTTTCTGCTTCATCATTAGAGGAACATTCACTTTATTAAGAACTGCACAGCACTGTGTCTATATTAGAAACTCCCACTTCATACTTCCATTCACTGACACTCCACCTCCATTACAGGTCCACTATATATAGATGTACCATTACAAACTGTAGATCATCTGTTGACGCAAAATTTATCAGCCACCTTTAACCCCATTCGTCACTGGTCAGTTTCTGACCACAGGACATCTGGACCAGACATTATTTAGGTGGTGGATCATTCTCAGCATCTCACAGCAGTAACACTCACGTCGTAGTGGTGTGGTACTGTGTGTGGTGCTAAAGTTTTTACACGTCAGTGTCACTGCTGGGTTAAGAGTGGTCCAACACTCAAAAACATCTAGCCAAGTGCAGCTGGTGCACTTTGACACTGCTAAAGGTAATTTGATTCAATCCTGAGGTTCTGCTGAGAGAACAAAAGTAATAACCCATATTAAATACTCCAATATTTATAATATTTCAGCATTATTAAAAAGTAGTTATATGTACATACCTATCGCACTGTGGCGGTTGTTCTCCATTTCCTCCATTTTAAGCTCCAGGGCTGACTCCTCTGGTGTGGAACTCGGGCCTGGCTCTTGCTTAACAGTGATTCTGGGAGCGGGCTGTGGATTTGCTTCCAGTTCTGGCTCTGGTTCTGGCGTTGAGCTTGCTGGTCTCTTGTTGGTCGGTTCAGGCATGAGCTCCTCGGCCAGGCTGCTGCTGGCTGATTCAGCAGCGGCGTCGCTGCTGGAGCTGCTGCAGATGGAGCCAGCAGGCTCAGAATCCTCAATGCTGTGGCTCAGGTCGGACAGAGAATCATCAGCCTGTGACGTGGAGCTGAGAACCTGGACAGGTACAGAGGTCCTACCCTGAGCCTGAGGGGGTACATGGACTACAGCAACAGGGACGGTGAGCACTTGCTCAGGGGTGCTGGGGGTCGGAGTAGGTGGAGGAGCTGGGGCTTTACGCTTCTTCATCTGGCTGTCTAGTCGTGGTGAGCCTGGTTTTGTCTAGACAGAAAGGAAGAAACAAACAGAAAATTGGTAACAGAGTCTAGAAGCCTGGATTTTATGTGGTAATTTTGTTATATCATGAACCGTGAATTACATTTATGCTTGATTTTCACTCCATCAACGGGTACAAGTTGCTTGCACGCATAACAAAACCTGACCACAGGCTGAACCCTTACATACAAGATCCTTTATAAGACAGTGTTATGACTACAGTTGTTTTGCAAAAAGAACAAAAAAATCCTTTATATTTTTGCCATGTTCTTGTCATTGCCATTTGTCATTAAAAAAGAAAAAATTGGAAGTGTGAAATGTAGACTAAATATACAGTATCTCACAAAGTGAGTACACTCCTCACATTTCTGCAAATATTTCATATCTTTTCATGGGACAACACTATAGAAATGAAACTTGGATATAACTTAGTCAGTGTACAGCTTGTATAGCAGTACAGATTTACTGTCCTCTGAAAATAACTCAACACACAGCCATTAAATGTCAGTGGAAATTGTGCAATAAATCTCTCAAAAGAAACTTTTGAATTTCAAGCCCTGCAGTTATTTAGTTCAATATGTGTTCTCTTTGCACAAGTTTAAGTTATGAGTGTTTTAATGTACTGAAGGACAATAGCAGACTAAGCGATCTGGTGAAATAAATTAAGTTATAGGAGTTTGTCAGGGTCCAACTATATACTGAAGCACTGAATTAACTGTGGGACGTCTGGAGTTAGTCTTGTTGTGTGGCTATACAAATGAAATGCAATTGTGTAGCAAGTCATGTAGTTAAATAATAAATTACATTTACAGTATCTCATAAAAGTGAGTACACCCCTCACATTTCTGCAAGTATTTTATTATATCTTTTCATGGGACAAAACTATAGATATGAAACTTGGATATAAATTAAAGTAGTCAGTGTACAGCTTGTATAGCAGTACAGATTTACTGTCCTCTGAAAATAACTCAACACACAGCCATTAATGTCTAAATAGCTGGCAACGCAAGTGAGTAAACCTCACAGTGAACATGTTCAAATTGTGCTTAGTGTCAATATTTTGTGTGACCACCATTATTATCTAGTACTGCCCAGACGTCCCACAGTTAATTCAGTGCTTCAGTATATAGTTGGACACTGACAAACTCCTATAACTTAATTTATTTCACCAGATCGCTTAGTCTGCTATTTTCCTTCAGTACATTAAAAATCTCATACCTTAAACTTGTGCAAAGAGAACACATATTGAACTAAATAACTGCAGGGCTTTAAATTCAAAAGTTTCTTTTGAGAGATTTATTGCACAATTTCCACTGACTAGTGTTGACCCATATTACGAATGGAGAACCTTCACTCTGCAGAACTAAAGCTATTAAATGCCTGTCAAGCTCTGAAATACTCTTTTGGCTGGAGGAGGTGAATGAATTCTTCTGCTCCTGTCAAAGGGTTACAGTAATTCAAACAAACTCACATGGCTTTGATTCTAAAGATCTGTAGTGGGTGAAACAGGACTGCGTATTTTGTAAAGAGGTTCCTGAGTTATATTTATTACTCATAATGTGCTTTAAAGGAGCAGTTAAAAAAGGATCAACTATGAAGTTCTGCTAAATCTATTTGAGCTTCCTTTTGCTCCATGTTGCATTTTACTGACAACTTGCTTGCCTCACCATATCAACTGGAGGCATCAAAGCTTGGACAGTGTTGCATTTTACCTTCTCTCATCAGTTAAGCACTGCAATAGACTTCTAGTCAAATTTTGATATAAAAGCTTACGCTAAATATTTGACATTTGTTCCTAATACAAATAAACAGCTTAGCTGATCCCTACACTCTCATGAACAAAGGTACTAAACTGTGACTGGGGCAGTTCCCCTCTTGTCACTGGGGTAGTAACCACAAGGATGTAACCTCATGTCAGTACTTTTAGTCAGGGAACATAACTGTACCATAAAATTTATATTGAAGTTCTATTGACTCCACACACCCCGTTTTGTCTCCAGGATTTTAATTTTATTCAGTTTTAAAACATTATGAAAAATGTACAAATATTTACTTTTCACCTGGAAAAACTTACTTAAGGTCCACAATATGACCTGAAAGCCACTGTTGTACCATTGAAGGTACATTTACATTGTTTGTACCTTGATGAGCAAAAACTTTACCTGCACAGAACCTTTATTTGTAACAGTGTAAATGTGTATAAATGTGTAATAAAACTTTGGGCCCATCAATGGGCCTTGGCCATTTGGCCACTCGTTTTCTATTCCAGACCTTAAGGATCTCGTAAAAAATCTGACAATCTGACAAATGCATGGTACACTGGAACAGCATGAAAGAATAACAAAGTAAAACAAAATATTCCACAGCCCATGAACAACCAGGTGCCTGTTCCTAGCACATTTCAGTACAATAGAAAAAAAAAAAAATCAATGTGCAATACTGTGCAAAAGTGATGACACTACCCATCATGTTTTTAATTTCGAGCCAAACCAACAAAAGGTTATCCAGAACAAAGAAAGCAGAGAAAACATGTAGTTTACAGAAAAATCCACAAAAGCCTCAACAACTAAATACAACATCAAATTCTTTAGTATTTAGTGTGTTCACTGTTTGTCTTTCAAACTGTTTCACTTTCAATTCTTCAAAGAAATCTGCAGAGATATTTTTCCACACTTGCAAAATTCAGTCATAGATGTTAGATGTATTTTCTGTCTACCAGGTCTTGCATGGTTGTTAGGAGCCCCATTTTCGCTGTAGCTTTTAATCATTTTTTAAAGTCCAGTATTGTTTTTCACATATTTTCCTTCAACTCTCCCCTTTGTTATGCAAGTGGATTTAATCTCATCAGAAATATCTCCTGAAAGATTAATTACTTGTACTTAAAATACTGTTACTTAAGTAATCCATTTAACATTACATTCATAGTCAGTAATGGCCTGATATATTTATTGATGTATCAATGACACATTCTGCCACAAAGTGTGGAACTGGTGAAGGAACCTTATTTTATGATATCACAATAACCTAGTCTAAAAATGGAATACAGCAAACAGCACCTGAAGGCAACAGCGAATATGAACCACAGACAGCAAAAACAACACAGGCACAGACAAACAAGCTGCTAGAACTGTACCAAGCAGGCACAAATGTGGGTCAGAGGTGAGCAAAACACTGAACTCAAAGAGCCCCACACACACTTACGCACACACAGGGGTACACTGAGGACAAAGGAAGTGGGTCGACTTTGTCTTTTACATCGCTTGACATGTGCCTAGCCTGTTACACACATCTCAGTTCTGCTCTTCAGAATCAATTTTAACGGCTTACATCGGCTGTTGCCTCACAGCTAAGAGACCCCTTCATGCTGAAGACCGTGTCAGTGCTGTGGCGATGACCCAAGGGTGACCCTAAATAAATGTCGTGGGCACACATACAGCTGTATCTGAGGACAAAGGAGAGAAATAGAGAGAGAGAGAGAGAGATGGAGAGAATGGGTCACCCTAACAGAAGGAATGTGTCAGGGGTACAGTTGATCCTTGGTCTGTCCCACTTTTTAAATGCCATAATTAGACAGGATGTCTCACATGAGAATGCAGGCCTTCCCTATGTGAATGCAGTAAAGACATGTTGTTTGTGACCCACACAAGCATGTTCGACGTGGTTTCTTTAAGGTTCAACAGGAAGTGAACGTGACATTTAAAAATCCGCTGAAGCAACAGAAGCTTTATTAAAAGTTTAATAAAAAATTACAAAAAACAAACCTCACTCCGTTTACTTTTAAGGATGTAAAAAAATGATTTGTTGCCTTTTTCTTTTTTTTTTTAATTAAATCACTGAATTTTCTAACACTGAGAACAAAGGTGCAAATCATTGACTTGAAGGAAAATTCCACCATTTCTAGAACAATCATGGTAGGATGCAAACCATGTAAAGTGAAATGCTCCAAGAATTGTTCCTTGTGTTGGCGATGGAAAACAGACATCTGAAGATTTTAATGTCTCTAAAAGCTAAAAGTTAAAACACTAATGGGTTAGGAATAAGCTACCTTTTGGCCTAAAATGTAATGTAGGTTCATTGGTTGTTTTGAATATACTTGCGATGTAGGCGTCACAATGTTGGGTTCTTATCACCACCACTCTAAAGGAATCTGAGTAAGTTTCTCTGCAATGAATCACTTCACATCAGAGCACCTTGAATGGCTGTCTATGTCTCAACAATTGAAGATGGTTGAACTTTAAGATAAATTATCCCTGGAATTCCATTTTAAAGTAACAGAGTGACCAAAAAGTTTAAACTGTTAGGACATGAATGCAAGTCAGCCTTCAGATTACTACAACTTCCAAGGCTGCACACTAAAGCTTCTCAAAATTTTATATCTCAAAAACGTAAATTTTACAGATGAAGCAAAAATAATCTTAACTTTATATGTTAATGTAACAAGAATTTATTCAAATTTCAATTCAATTTATTCAAAGCAAGTTTTTTTTAGAGCAACTTACATTTGTGCAATCCTCATTAAATTTTGAAACATGGTAAAGAAGAGCTGACATTGTCAATTATGTATATGACAAAATCCATAAGTAACGCTGTTGTCAAATTATGTCAAAAACTGAAAAACGACAAATGGACATACAAGTTTTTGTTCTTAAAACAACAAAAATGCAATCACAATGCTTTATAAAATAAATTAATGAAAATACCAAAACAAATATTGGGGTTGGGGTTACACTGAAGAATTAGATTAGGCATTGAGTCATACTAAAGCTTATAGCTAGGCTTTAATTCAAAGTCAGGCTATTGATTAAAGATATTTATTTCAAGTAAGATTAAGTTAGTTAGGTTTTCAAGTATAGCATTACAAAAACATGTGTCTTAGTGCTAGAACCTCTCAGATTCTTGCTCAAGATCCTCTTACAATCCTACTATATCCCCAAAACAATAAAGACATATTCATCTTAGAGCTAGGCTGAAGTCCAATCTGTATAATCACTCTGTCTGAACCAAGTGACTATAAAAAAAGCCATATCAGTTGATATTTAATACATGACACTGATCTTTGGTCTGACAAATGCCGACACTTATCTGCGCCCCAGTTCCTACCGTCTTTATTTATAATGCCCTGTTCTGCACGTATCTTTGTTTGGGCTGCCTCAGTTCAAATGAACTAAAACGCATTCACTTCAAGGACATTCTATTTTCCTCTATTCAGCAGAATTTCGCAATTTCTTACTTCAGTCTTCTTCAGTCCAATTGGTGTCTACTACAAAAGCAAAATAGGCTTTAAATATTAATAAATTTGTTAATAATTTTAATTAAATACTGAATTCCAATTATGTTGTCAAGCAACTATTAAGGCCCTTCCACTTAGATCAGAGTGTAATAGAACCAAACATAATATTTAAAAGTACTTGACACACTTTCTTCAATCATTTTCTTTAGAAAAAGTTTTTTTCCCAAAAACACTGCAATCTACACCCGAGTTTACAGTACCTTATTGTCCAGTCTCAGCACAGAATTGCTTTTTCTAGGCTAAAGTTCACACTAAGAATAAATACCTCCCTCACGCTATGAAGTCTTTAAGCACATTTAATGTGCACTTACACCTACGTTACGCTTCATGTCTGCAGGGCATACTTAACCCCCTTCACCCCAAGCTAGAAGAATGCAGCTACTACAAAGGAGTACAGATTTAGGGGAAAGGACAGAGGAGAGGGGATGCAAGGAGCTGGGAGGGGTGTGTGTGGGGGGCGGTGTTACGATGCAGGAGAGGCGTTCTTTAGGGAGAAGTAGTTCTTTTATCATGTCAAAGGATGGTTCTTGGCTATAAATAAGGTGCCCCAGTGTGACAGCTCCACTTCAGGCAAAGGTTTTATACCAATGACCTTTTCCTTAAAACCGTATGTCCATGAATATGTGTCTGAAGGTGTTTTTCCACTGGGCTGTGCAATGCATAACGCATAACGCAGTCACTTATCTGAACCCAGAACGATGTTGTAACCACACTGTACCACACAGTTAGCAACATTTATCCACTGACAGGAATCATGACTCAAAAGAAGAACCCATCCTTTGTGCCACCAGATCAACAAGCTTACAAGATTAGGATAAGAGGCACTTGGGCCCTACAGATGAAAGATCCATTGTTCTACCTGTATCATAACTATACTATCCACTATGCACTGCGGCCAGGCATAGCAGCGTTACTGATCTGATCACAGAACTATGTTGTAACCACATCGTACCACACAGCTACCAACAATTATCCACTGAGAGGAACCATGACTCATAAGAAAAACCCATCCTCTGGGCCACCAGATCAGGGAGTTATCATACAAAAAGAACAAGTTTACAAGAATAGATAAAGAGACGCTTGGGACCTACAGATTGAAGATCCATGAGATAAAGACTTCCTGGTCAACTTGTTCTACTTCTATCATATCATATTCTATTGTTTCTCAGATAGTTATTACACCTAGCTTCAGACTCAGATCACTGTGTACCAAAATAATTTCATTCCTAAACATGATGTGGATGACTGTTGTTTGCACTACCACATACCCTTCTGTATACTGCTTGTCCCTACATAATCTGTATGTTGCTTGTGTATTGTATGTTGTCTATAAATAATATGTACATTATCTGTATATTACTTGTCCATATACAGTCTGCAAATTAATTGCATACTCCAATCTTGGTTCTATTCCAATTAGTGTTTCTTTCTCATGCTCTTATGTAGCTTTCCCTCAGTTTCCCGCAGTCTGACCAGCAGGGGTACGGACCCACATATCTGGAAAGCTGTTTTGGGACAAACACTGTTGGAAGTGCAATACGAATTAAACAGAATTGAACTGAACCGAATGTAATTAAAGGAGTTCAGAGGAACAGAGCACTTAGTTGAGGGAAAGGGAAAGGAAGTGGGAGGGGAAGAGGGAGGGGGTGGAGAGAGTAAGTAATTATAGTGTGTGGGGACCACGGTCCTGCCACAGGCACGCTGGACTACAGGGTTCTGTTCCACAACAGGCTGGTCAGCCGTTCATTTTCCCCAAGACTCAATGCCACTTTAACCTAGATGCATTGCTACCATTACTAAGTGTTGATCAACAAGCAATTTTTGTCCCTCATATTCAAACATACTAATCAGAAAAGGCCACACTGATTCTAGATTAGATGACACACGTAGACATAGTCCTGGAATCCTGCATGTAAAACAGCAGTGTTCACAACAGATGTCTGAGAAACAGGGCAGATACAGTGTTGCCTTGAACAGCCCGTTTCAAAGCAATGTGGTCTTACAGACAATGTGTGGAAAAATCTTCTAATGCAATGGGATTCAACATTCTTCATAGAACTGTTACTTCTCATCAATGTTATCAAGCAAACCAGTGTCACTGCTCAAAACAGGGCTCTGGTTACCAATTCTCACACCACAAAAACTAATCAGCTGCATTGCCAAACTAATAAATGTCAACACATGAAAAAGCACTTGCAAAACTGTTCAACTCATGTGGTACAATAACTTTACAATAAATGAATCTCTCAGGATCTATTAGCTATGTATTAAAATATAAAGACAATGCAGCTTATTGTGCTATGTGATATTCTCTCTTTCATGGGTTAAAGCACTTAAGTAATTTGTTATGTTTCTCCTTTTGTTGTATATAAAGTCTTATAATGAGTTTGGCCCAAGTTGTGGTTCCTTTCTTTATATGGAGATGCATCGAACTTTGCTTGTTTTTGCCCATTTCTCTCATAATCCTGTGGAATGCTGGCTCTGTGATGAAAGTAAAGCAGGCTCCTGCTCAATCTGTTTAATTACTCTTGTACCGCGCTCAAGACCACGAACATTTGATTTATTTGCGCTTTTTTGGTTAGACCACACACATTCCAGTTCTAATCCACATATACACACACACCCACACACTCAGTACGGGAGACGGGAAGGTGTTTCAAGCTAAAATTTTTAGCAGCACAAAGTGTTGCAAACCAATACATTGTGTTTTTTTATTTAGATAATTTACACAAAACACAGTACAGATATGCACATATGACCAACACAGCAACAGCCAATACCTACCCTGCTGTCTTTTGCTGGACAAACTTCATGCAAATGAGCTGAACACTGATCCATCAGTTTGTTCATGTGAGGCAGGAAACAGTCAAGTCATGCCCATAGTCAAACCACTAATGGGAGACTACTACAATGGTTGAAAAAAAGGATGAAGGTGGGAAATGGTTACGGTTCCGGATAATTAAGTAATTAAAACGATATGCCTCATGGCACAGAAATAGCCTAAAACTCCTGCTTGTGTTTAGGCAATGGGCCCCAAAAGCAGCCAGCAATTGGCGAGAGAGGCTTCCACATTCTAACTAAGGAGCTAACTTCTAACTCTCAGATAGCAGTACAGTTAATTCTGCCACCAGTTCCCCCTTTTAAACTAACGGTTACCTTAAGGCAAGTGGAAGTGGCAAAGCTGTTATATCGGTACCACAGCGAGTTCTCCTGTAGGTCTTGCCACACCATCTCCTTAGCTGAAGCTAGCCACTGCCCCTCACATGGCGGTACACGCAACATCTGGTTATGACTTATGGAGCTAAGACCGGTTATCCACTTGCCCTAACTGAGTAGCTAAAAGCTCTCTTTAGGCTCTTGCAGTTGCTATAATGAACAACACAAAAAGCTCTTCGCTATTCTCTCTGTTCTCTTTCTGATCCCCTGAGGAATCTGTGATCTATGTCTTATGGGCTACAGCTGATTTACCACATAGCTCCTGCACCTCAGCTTTAAAGCTAATTATAGCTCCTCCACTCTAATCAAGCTACTACCGCTAGTTTCCACCGGTGGTGACATTTTTCCATTCCTGTTGACATGTTTAACTACAAGCTCGTAGCAATCCTGCCCGGCAATGTTAGAATTCATCAGTAACTGTATATGAAATCCTTTGTGCCTGAATAAGGACCATTTTAAGCAGGCTTAAACTGATCCATGTTTACACTGTTGCGCAGTACCAATGTCACAGTGAGAGACGAGTCATCTACTGCCACTTTGATGCATATGGTTGCAGAGTTATTACACAGATTGGCCCAAATAGTCTTTGCTCATGGCAATACCTCTGTCCCTTCCCATGTCACTAGGGCATCCTATGCACCATCTCACCAGAACATAACTTATCTTGCTGGCCTTGCCATGTTTAGGCCTATTTACCCCTTGCTTTCTAACCATTGAGTCTAGGTCCAAGAACTCACTACTCACTCCTTTTCATACTTCTGACCAGGTACCGTGGCCTGATTGCCAGTGAGAACACTCGAGCACTCATCCCAATTAAAAGGATACCAGAGGCACATCTTTCAAGTTATCCCCTGTAGGGATAACTTGAAATATGTGCCTCTGGTATCTGTGTAAGTCTTTAACGTCACAGCTAAGTAGACTGTGGAAGAGCTAATATGATTTGCAACCCCTTTTTGTTCTGTCTAATCTGTCCAGCCCTTGAACCTCCAAGTACTGGCGTACATGTGTTTTGCAAAGACCTCCTGTCTCAGCTGGGAGGCTGAATGTGATAATCAAACATGCACCACCTTCAATTATAGCTGTGGTCTCCAAGTACCTCATCATTTTTGACGGTTTAAGATCTTAATCAGTGGTGGACAAAGTACACAAATCCGGTGCTTGAGTGAAAGTACAAGCGTTCCATTTGTTTTATTACTTGAGTTAAAAGTACAAACATTCTCATTTAAATGTATCAAATGTGAAAATATTGTGAGATTTTCCAGAAATTCTCCTCTTATGTCTTCAATTCAAGAAATGGCAAAAAATTCACTCCCCATTCAAACTCTTGGGATATTGGGTATCCGACTTAAAAATACCCTGCACAAACTTACAGAATTTTCTTTAATTCTGAAAACGTCTCAGATATATTTGGGCCTAGTTCTAAGCTACAACTGCACATTGAGTATTTAGGGAAGGGATTTGGAGAAAGGTGTGCTATGATTGGTTTGATTTCTTTGTGAAAGTGTATCATATTTACTTAACAGTATCTTGTAGAAAGCTGTGGATTAAATAGTAGGATATTCCACATGAAATGTGACAGCAAAAAGTGAAAAGTCTCAAAAAAGAGAAACACAAAAGATGCTAAGGCTTGAAAGAAAGTAATTATTATACTTTGCTCTGGCCACCACTGGTCTTAATTTGTGTGTAGGCACCACAAGGAGTACACAGTGTGCTGTGCATGTTCTCTGGTGGTCATCCATAAGCTAAAGAACTATTCTAAGTACTTTACAGTACAGTACACCTTAAAGTTTATTTTACAGTGTACAGTAAAACACAGAGTACACAGAAATCAACAGGTCTCAGAGGTGCTGGTTCTCTAAGGTACAAATTAAGACCAAATACTTAGAGTACTTAGGGCATAGAGTTCAACACACTTTTCTGTTGCATTTCTATGAATATTTAGCATATAGTTTAGCCAAAGCAATTTTATTTCCTTATAGCTTTTATTTCCTTTATTATCGATCTTCTAGGGTTCAGGGTACAGTTACCTTCACTGATGTATAACAATTAAAGATTACGTAACACTGTCCAAGAACTCAATGGGCCTTCCTGAAAAACACTATGCACTCAAAACCATGTTGAAGCTGACATTTAATATGATCAGGAGCTCTATTCTTTCTTTCCCATTGGGTATGTGGCCAACATCAATTTTGAAGATGACCACAGAATGCACATGTCACAGCTGGGATCTTAAATGAAATCCAAAAGCCAGGACATAGCTCTGCACCGATAAGAAGAGCTACTTTTAGTGGGAACTCCTCAAGGGCAAGGCTCATGCATTGGATTCCATTCTGATTCCATCTAGTATTTTATTTCAGTAGACTTACACATCAAAAAACCCACACATGGCCCAAAAACAACATTCACATATCTATCTGTTGCCTCATCCCTGAGAACACAGTGTTTTCATCTGAAGACACAGACAGAGCAAGTTACTGTAAACAGTCTGTTCCGTTCATCTCATCTCAGGCTGATGGTGTCATGCTTCCTTGTTTTGCTCAATTTATTTTTATTGAACCCCTTCAGGTCACCTTCCAAGCTCTGCTGTGCTAACTGATCGTTCCTACAGTCAGCTGCCACTGTAATGGGTGTGGACAAGAACATCCCAAAGAGGCAGCACTATGAGGTCAGAGATGCTTTTGAGGGGAAGGAAAGGGTGGTAGCTGACCACTTAATGCCAACATGTCTACCAAATTCCCAACATGACCCCATGTGACAGAGGAGGAATAAAGTGTACCAGAGTAGTTTTGAAATGACTCATTCTTATTTAGCAAATTTAGCCAGAGAGCAACAGCCCAGAACAAAAGTCCGTATCCTGTATGACTTTCAAATTAATGTGTTGAGGCATACTAACCCAAGTTTGCTAATATTTTGATAGTGTTTTTGGTGTTGGTTCACTTATGGGAGTTAGACAGTAAAGAACAAAGCGTGACAGCACAAACCTGACTGCATTAGTGATGTGTTGTTCATTTAAGATGGACAACGTCCTTTAGGACAAATGACGGTTTTCAGTGAACACAGTTAGAACACTGTACACTGCTGTGCTAAAACGTCTACATTTTATTCTGCACGTAAAACTCACAAATAAATGTGATTTCTCTGTAATGTTAATCTAGGAAGAATAATCCCAATTTCTTCATTCTACAAATGTTTATGTATTGGAAAATGCACATAGAAAATCTCAGGTGTCTGCATTTGCCCACAGTCATTTACATTACCATATGGGTGTTATAACTAGATAGAAAGTGAATCTATGATTCTGCGTCTAATTTCCACCTTCACATATCCTGTCCATTCTGATGGCACATTTCAGAATGCTGTAACATTGTGGAAATTCATATTATAATGACAAAAAAAGACAAAACATTAGATGTGATCAGTGATATCACAGTATATAAGTCTATATATTAAAGAAAATGAAATGGAGCTTTTAACACATTTAGCATATGTGCAAAGGTGCATCCACGCAAAAGAAGGCTTTGAAGAAAAGAAAAAAAAAGTTTAATACTTTTTGTTAGTTGTTACATGATTCCAAGTTTTTCATACTTTTGATGGAAATGCAAATGTTAAAACACCTGAGAAAAAGCTCTGCTTCCCCATGTCTATGTAAACTGAGCAAGGCAAAAACTGCTGCTGGATCAGGAGGTCTTACGCTAAGGAGCTGGAAACACACGCCTCATTTAAGTGAGTTAATCTAAAGAGGATTGAGACCCACTGAAAATGCCTCTCATCAAGGTCATTAGTGTTTCTAAGAATCATGGAAAAAATAAAACTAGAACAGCTACCAAATGTCAGTGTATGTGGCAGTGGCAGGCTGGTCAATGAAGAGCATTACACACATAAATGCTCCAAAGAATTGGAGACACTATGCTCATATAAAACAGGACAACAAGACTTACTTCAAATCTGGTGCCATTTGGCATAAACAACAGAAGTAAAGAGTTATTATGACTTTACAACTAATTATGTGATTACATTCACATTCTGTATTAACAAGACTGAAGCTGTGAAACACAGGAAAGTCAGACATATTGTCAAACAAGGAAAAAACACGGCAAAAGTATAAAGGATGTTTTTTAACTTCCTGAAAAACACTGAACACACAATAACTTTCCATCAGTTTCAACATGTTTTATTTACCATCTGGGCATATAAAAAATTAAAAACTAATCAGTTCACGTCATGCAGAACTATATTTTAAATGTTCTATTCTTGTGTTTAAAACCCAGCATGACATTCCTAAAGTAGAAAGAACAAAAGCAGAACTATTCCTTTTACACAGGCTATAGGAAGACCTCATACATGTATACAGGAAAGCTTTGAGACCTGACAGCTGTAAAAATATTGTAGCATACACTATTTGGACAGTCCACTATGGATACTTTGTAGATGCTTATCTTGCATTTATTTTAATTCAACTAAATATCAAAATATCTCTAAAAGTGACAAAATGCCAACAAAATTTCTGAATACATAAATCTAATTTGTTAAGTTGTGAGCAACACAGAAAGTTGAGAATATCAGCTAAAGTTAACATCTAAATTATCCAGACTCATTTGCAATTTGTCCAAAGCTAATTTAGGATTTTAAAGGATTTCATTATTTGTCTGTCTTTGGAAATAGGTAGAAAATAACTCTACAGCTCTATTACTTTACAACATAATTTACTCCAAACTCACTTTTACTGGTATCAAAGACACATCTCTGAAGCTTTAGATTCAATGTATGTCCATGTGAAACAGGTTCACTTAGCAACAACTAAAGGGCTAATATTGCAAATAATGCGTTGATTTTGACTATAATGACAATGACAACACTCGCAGAAAATAAATCAAATTTCATCAACACCCCATTTCATTCTTTAAGCTCATCAAGGCCAGAATATCATGACTAAGCACCTGAAGGGAAACAGAAAATAATACTATTAACTTTTAAATAACACATCAAATTATATCTCTAGGAAGACTTTTTGGTTCCTCGCAAAATATCCTTCGTTTGTACTTTTCATTTCTTGAAGCTGCCTGGACGCCTGCTTACAATCACATGGGATAGACAGTTTAGAATTCACATTTTCAACAGAATGTCTCATTTCAATGAGCCACAAGTATACAAAAAATATAAAATGATGCTAAAATCATGTTTTTGTTATTGCTGACAACAACCAGGGTAACATTTTAGGATTAATTCTACTGAATTTTTTCAGTAGACTACAGCTGAATTATAAACAGCACCAAAATCATCAATCATCAGAGGATAACATCAGTTGCCAAAGCAGGTTGACCCTGATATGATACATCACATAACCGTTATGTCCTGATAGCCTGCTGTTCTAAAAAATGTTGGCTAATTATTAGTCTTTGCAGCACGTGCAAAGATTTCGCAAGAGCTGTGCTGAGCTCACTACGGGCTTCTTCCACGTCAAAAAGAAACAGGCTGATGCAAGATCAGCAAGATCATGAGCTCTACTAACCTCTTAAACACCTCTGCTAATGCCAAACACACACACACACACACACACACACACACACACACACACACACACAGCTCAGGGATACAGAGCAGAGGTCAAACCTAGTCACACTAAGACCCTTTCAGAAAATTTCAACAGAAATTTCACACAAATGTTACAACACAACAATGACTGAAATGTGACTCAAAACAAAGTTTGTTATTTTGTCAAAGCAAAATTTGTCAGTTCAGAAGATGTTGGAGCTTGTTTTGATTTGTGTAAACATTGGCAGGGTGGGGTCCTTACAGAGGATCAGTGAGTGAGGGGTCTAAAATAAACCCAAGACCCAACATCACTCCAGCAGCAGCTGTCCTCATCTGACTGCACTCAGATTACACCAGGAGCGAGCGAGCGAGCGAGAGAGAGAGAGAGAGAGAGAGAGAGAGAGAGAGAGAGAGAGAGAGAGTAAGAAGGAAAGAGAGGGAGAGATGTTACCTCATTTGCCTTGACTCTAGGGTTCTTTAGAATGACAGTAGTTTCGAAAATGTGTGAAAGAGCTGCTTTTAGATTTCACTCTAAAGACATGATCACATTTTGGGATAAAGAAAAGAACCAAATGCACAAAACACAGAACAGAACTGCAAAATTCACATAATCAGACAGAAGGTTTGCTTTGGTGGAACAGAACAGATCAAGTGATAGTGGTGCTGACGAATGGGTTCAGTTTGTGACTGGATGGCTGGAAAAATGTTGCACAGAGAAAAGGTCTGGAAGGTTTATAATGAAACAACAGTATCTGACCATGTGAGACAGTCACTGCCAGCAACATCCCTGGATCAAATGTCTGTTTTTACTGTTAGCTGCTCCGCACATATGCTGAAGAGTGCACACAAGCATACAGCACATGACTTAGCTCTGAATAAACATCTCCCTCTCCCTCTCCCCCTCTCACACACAAACACAGGTGGATTAAATGAGGTATGATACGAAGCAGATTGTGAAAACACACTGCCATTGAAAAACCTCAATCATTCATTCATCAGCCAAGAGAAAACACAGTACCTTCTGCATTTGAGATAATTCCACTAGGAATACCTCAAGAAAATCAGAAATGCATTATTAATAAAATGCAATAGATAAAAAAAGATAAACAGGTAAAATTTTATTTGCTGAAGCCATTTTCAAGCCCCTGTAAACTAATCACATATGACTGAATCCTGTGCCAATGTGCTAAGTTAATCATTAAAATATTGTGCTGTTAAAGAATAGTCTTTGTGTGTTTTTCCACTGCAAAGTACTAGAACCTTCTGCAGCAAAAAAATGGAACTGTGCTTTTTCCACTAGCCAATGTTCCAGTGCCATAGGTTGGTACACATAGGATCTAATGGTTCTTTAGCGTATTCTCCTCTGTCTTTGCTAGTACTTGCAGCTGATGCCAATGATAATTTAGCTTTTTTAAAATCTTAGTCATTACGCAGTATTACATCCCCAACACTGGGCAGGTGATGCTCTGTATCCTGCGAAGGCACCTGCAAGGAATAAAACTGAACCTCCTCTTCTTTGAGGCATGACCAGTAATTCAAAAGGATTCAGAAGGAAAGCCTGAGGAAAAAATCTGGAGATGGAGTCACTAAGTCAAGTCAACAAAAAAGGTATTTAACAGAGCACTTGTTTCCCTGCCAAATTTATAACCAATCAAACCACACAAATAAAACCCTGTGTATACTTTGGTGCACTTCAGTGCACTTAACCACTGCAGTGTGAAACCAACCAAACTAAATAAAAAAGATACAAATGTGGCAAAAACTCTGACATTGACTTTAGCAAATAAACTACATGTGAAAGCAGAATGTCCCGCTGAGAAACAAGAACATACAGTCTCAAAATAATTTTAGCAATTCAAAACTCTTAAAGAAAAGTGTTTAATACTTCAATGATACAGTATATTGCCAAAAGTATTCATTCACCCATCCAAATCATTGAATTCAGGTGTTCCAATCACTTCCATGGCCACAGGTGTATAAAGCCAAGCACCTAGGCCTGCAGACTGCTTCTACAAACATTTGTGAAAGAATTGGTCACTCTCTCGCTCTCACAAGCTTAGTGAAAGTGTACCATGATAGGACGCCACCTGTGCAACAAGTGCAGTCGTGAAATTGGGGGATTATTGCACCAGTGCACAAAGCAAGGTCCATAAAGACATGGATGAGTAAGTTTGGTGTGGAAGAACTTGATTGGCCTGCACAGTGTGCTGATCTCAACCTGAAAGAACACCTTTGGGATGAATTAGAACTGAGACTTCGAGCCAGGCCTTCTCATCCAACATCACAAATGCACTTCTGGAAAAATGGTCAAAAATAAAAACACACCTCTCCCATAAACACACTCCTAAACCTTGTGTAAAGCCTTCCCAGATGAGTTGAAGCTGTTATAGCTGCAAAGGGTGGGCCGACATCATATTAAACCCTATAGATTAAGAATGGGATGTCACTTAAGTTCATATGCATGTGAAGACAGACAAGTGAACATTTTTGGCAATATAGTGTATACTTATGTAATGAAAGCATACAAAATAAGCACCATATTTCTACAGTCAAATATTCAGTATCTTCAATATTCAATATCTCAAACTTTTGGTAGAGCAGCCAGTAGCAATATGTGACTAAAATAGGCCTGGGATCAACAAAGCTCACTTCCATCTTAACAAGGGCTAGTCACAAGTATAGTTCAGAGGTTTCCTGATAAAAACTAAAGAGTTCATGTGAAAGTAAAACCAGAGGACGATGGTGAATCACAGCACGGTTTTGCAAGAGCATAGTGTTCTTAAGAAGCAGCGCTGACACACACACACACACACACAGACACACACACACACACACCTCTGCATTTCCAGTCAGAGTGTGATTACTCACTGCATGCTTCCTGCAGTCCAAACAAACCTGTACAAGCCTGTGTATGGATGTGTCCTCATCTGAGGTGAAAGATGGGGTATATGCATGTGCACATGGGTGTTCACATTCTTAAAAAATAGTGGATTGAATTTACAACATTACTATGTAGGTGCAGTCACTCTGAGTTGATTAAATCTGATTATTATTTTTGCAAGTCATTAGATCTTACCTTCTTGATGAATCAGCCGTGAGTAGTTGGAAATTTGAGTCATGACAAATTGTAGATTGTCTTATTGGTCTCTCTTACAGTGAGAAATAAGAGTCTGATGGATGTAAACATTTATATGCAATTCTTTTTTTTTCCACAGTATTTGTGTTTTACAGTGCTGTACATATTTAAATGAACTCTATTACCTATATAATCAACAGTAATAAAATGCATACAATATTTCCATATTAAGAAAATATTAGAACAATACAAATTCACTTGTCTTACCTTTGGCAATAATTGCACTGACATGACAAACTACACTATACAACTATTAATACTTGTGTAGGTACATGTATAAAATGTTTCAAATATGATACTAATTTTCTTCAGGGTTCAGACATTTGTTGAAAAGCTGTTTTTAAAAAAGTGCCCATATCACAGCTGATTTTTGTATAATAATTCTTAATATGACCAATTCCAAACCTTTAAACACTAGTGTATATGTGTGAATTCGTGATCGTTTGTGTGTGTGTGTGTGTGTGTGTGTGTGTGTGTGTGTGTGTGTGTGTGTGTGGTTCAGCGCTCACCAGTGAGGCCGGGACGGCTGTGTGTGTGTGAGCTGGAGGAGGAGGGGGAGCAGGAGCTCTGCGTTTTTTGGGCTCTGTTTTAGGAGACAGTCTGGACAGGTTCATGGCCGACTGAGACTGACCCAGAGTGTTGGGCCGCACCTCCACACACGGACCCCCAGCCACTGACAGACCCTGAAAAAAATAAACAGTTACACAACAGTTATACACAACACCAGACGCACACACGCAGACAAGATCCCATAGTATTAGCCTACGTTCACGTTCCATGCCTCATTGCTCCCAATTCCCAATTTTTTTTCCATTTTCTAACTTGTTGGTTCATATTTGTGTATGTGACTCAAATCTGTCATTAGCGAACAAACCTGTGTCACATCCTAATCAATAACATCATATGAATGAATCATGTGCCTCATAAACAACAGACAAACTAAACAGCAGAACCAGCTTTCATCGTAGAGATAATTGGCTCTAAACAGCTCTCAGCTATTCAATATTAGTGTGAGATGAGGTGAAAAAGGGTCAGATGCATCGCTTTTGCACAGTTTTCTAGATCTAACTTCAGGTTAGATGCTTCCACCATATTAACACTGAATGATGGTGCATATGCAAAACACACACACGCACACACACACTCCAATCTGAGCAGCCACAAATCGGACAAATATCCAATCTAGGACCATATATGAAAATGTCACGGATCTGATTACAAAAAGAAAAATCAGACTGGTGTGACTTTAGCCTCATAAAGTGAACAAAGCCTTAGATGTCTGCAAAGCATGAAATCAAAGCCTGAACTTGACCCAAACCTGTGGATTATTGACAGAGCTGAGAGTGTTTACTGTGCTCATTGTACAAATCCAATTCCAGAAAAGTGGGGAAAGTGCGTAAAATGCTAATAAAATCTGAAAATTCAGTTTGACCTGTATTACATTCAAAATGGTACAACATTTTAATGGCACGATATTGTATGTTTTACCTAATGATCTTCATTGTTTTTGTAAATATTAAATGTTATTTTCACCCTGTTGGCCTTTTCTCGGATGCATTTTTGGCAACGGTGAGCATCGATCCATCCTTGCTCTTAAAGGCCAAGGTGTGATACACTCATGCTTGGGTCTCTTAAAATGTCCCTGTCTCAACTTTTTGGAACGCGTTGCAGGCATCAGTTTCAGTATGAATGTTCAAAAAACAAAGAAGTTGCAACGCATATCTTGTCGTTGCACTGTTTACAAATCCAGTTCAAAGCAGATTTATAAATCACTGCTTTACGCATTCTGTTTTTTATTTTACTTACTATCCCCAACTTTTTACAGAATTAGGTTTGTAGTACAAACAGGCCTATTTTCATGTCACAGAGTGGAGAATACAAATTCATGTGTGTGAATATGGATTACAGCAGGGGTACATTGGAATTGTCATGAATTTTGACTATAAAACAAACAAAGAAAGATCAAATAGGCCTCCAACATAGTGTAAACGTCTACAGTCATTGAATGGTAATGAAAATGAGCATTGTTCCCTTCTTTTAACTGTGCCAGTCAGCACAGGCAAAGTGACCAAAAACGTCTCTTCTACAGATTTGATTCCACTTAAAAAACACATCACCACACTTCACACACTCTGTAGCTAAAGTTTTTTAAATGATCACAGCAATGACAAGGAAAACAATCATTCTCTGTTGTCAAGGATAGTAGATTTGCAACACATACTGTAGACTGCACACTGTAATAATTTTAGTGAGTTAATTATGTAAACTTTTATTTATTAGCAGCTCAGTTTTGCTCTATGGAAAGCAGATTATCAACAATAGGCATTGTTTCTTTATTACCTTGGAGGTTTTTTGTGTTTATAATGTAAAATCTAAACATCTATAAAATGGTAGTTTTATTAAGAATTTTGGCAGAGTGAACTTTAGTACTGGTCACAAATTTAGATTTTAGTGCATCACTAGATTTTTAGGAATCATAGGCTGGTGAAAGGTCTGTTCCACAACTCATGGCTACAGCTCTGAGGCCAGACCTGAGTGAATAATGTATTCAGATCTCACATCACCATCTTATTTGCCACATTATATGAAAGTCAGAATTAAAACCCTGAAGGGTGTATGCGTGTGTCTCTTTGCGAATGTGGGTGTTCCAGGTCACAGTGTTCTTTTCTGGCTCTTGATCCTGGCCAGCTCTCTCAAGTATAAAGTTGCTTCTAGTCTTTCTATTTCCTAACCAAGGTCTCTCACAGAGAAACATCCCGTCCACATCCGCAGTGTGTGTGTGTGTGTGTGTGTGTGTGTGTGTGTGTGTGTGTGTGCAGAACCTCAGAGAACTGGCTGAACACTTATGAACACTGCTGTACACGCACACCCTGCAGTCCTGGCCAAGAATGCCTGAGACACACACAGCTCCATAGGAGACAGCTCTGTTTACTCGAAGGCACTCCAGCCTGTTACCACCCTTAACATCTTCCGACCTCTCACACCCCACTCTCTCATAAAGCCACTTCATTGACAGCTTTGTATTATGTTTCATATCATCCCAACACTTAATGTTCTTTCTCATAAACTGTGGAACATTTAACCCTTACATGTCTGGAGTTAACACCGTCATTTCGTTATACTGTTAAAGTGTAGACACATGTAATAGGGTTATGTGACATTACCCCACAATACGCTTTTCTCAACATACTGTGGATTTGATCAGTTCTGACATTACAATGGACAATTCACTTTCTATATTCACAGGTGTCAGCAGTTTTTTGGAAAACAAGCATGCACGTCCTTTTTAAAACGCAAATAATTATGAATTCATAACAATATGAAAAATCTCTTTTACTTGAAAACACAAAGGCAGTGTATACACACACATATACACATACATATACACTGCTCAAAAAAATAAAGGGAACACTTAAACAACACAATATAACTCCCAAGTAAATCAAACTTCTGTGAAATCAAACTGTCCACTTAGGAAGCAACACTGATTGACAATCAATTTCACAGCTGTTGTGCAAATGGAATAGAAAACAGGTGGAAATTATTGGCAATTAGCAAGAGACACTCAATAAAGGAGTGGTTCTGCAGGTGGGGACCACCAACCACTTCTCAGTACCTCAGTAGCTTTCTGGCTGATGTTTGGGTCACTTTTGAATGTTTGTGGTGCTTTCACACTCGTGGTAGCATGAGACGGACTCTACAACCCACACAAGTGGCTCAGGTAGTGCAGCTCATCCAGGATGGGACATCAATGCAAGCTGTGGCAAGAAGGTTTGCTGTGTCTGTCAGCATAGTCTCCAGAGACTGGAGGCGCTACCAGGAGACAGGCCAGTACACCAAGAGATGTGGAGGAGGCCATAGGAGGGCAACAACCCAGCAGCAGGACCGCTACCTCCGCCTTTGTGCAAGGAGGAACAGGAGGAGCACTGCCAGAGCCCTGCAAAATGACCTCCAGCAGGCCACAAATGTGCATGTGTCTGCACAAATGGTTAGAATCCGACTCCATGAGGATGGTATGAGGGCCCGACATCCACAGATGGGGGTTGTGCTCACAGCCCAACACTGTGCAAGACGCTTGGCATTTGCCAGAGAATACCAGGATTGGCAAATTCGCCACTGGCACCCTGTGCTCTTCACAGATGAAAGAAGGTTCACACTGAGCACGTGTGACAGACGTGACAGAGTCTGGAGACGCCGTGGAGAGCGATCTGCTGCCTGCAACATCCTTCAGCATGACCAGTTTGGCAGTGGGTCAGTAATGGTGTGGGGTGGCATTTCTTTGGAGGGCCGCACAGCCCTCCGTGCTCACCAGAGGTAGCCTGACTGACAATAGGTACAGAAATGAGATCCTCATACCCCTTCTGAGACCATATGCTGGTGTGGTTGGCCCTGAGTTCCTCCTAATGCAGGACAATGCTAGACCTCATGTGGCTGGAGTGTGTCAGCAGTTCCTGCAAGATGAAGGCATTGAAGCTATGGACTGGCCCGCCCGTTCCCCAGACCTGAATCCGATTGAGTACATCTGGGACATCATGTCTCGCTCAATCCACCAACGCCACGTTGCACCACAGACTGTCCAGGAGTTGGCGGATGCTTTAGTCCAGGTCTGGGAGGAGACCCCTCAGGAGACCATCCGCCACCTCATCAGGAGCATGCCCAGGCATTGTAGGGAGGTCATACAGGCATGTGGAGGCCACACACAATACTGAGCCTCATTTTGACTTGTTTTAAGGACATTGCATCAAAGTTGGATCAGCCTGTAGTGTTTTCACTTTAATTTTGTATGTGACTCCAAATCCAGGCCTCCATTGGTTAACACATTTGATTTCCATTGATGATTTTTGTGTGATTTTGTTGTCAGCACATTCAACTTTGTACAGAACAAAGTATTCAATGAGAATATTTCATTCATTCAGATCTAGGATCTGTTATTTGAGTGTTCCCTTTATTTTTTTGAGCAGTATATATATATATATATATATATATATATATATATATATATATATTGAACTACTGTAATTTAGTTTTAAGTCGTTAGGAGTTCATTTGAAAATGGGATAGGAAAAAAGGACAACCGACATAAATGACTGCGTGTACTTTCTCAAACAATACACTAACAGTCAACCAATGGAAATTGTGTGTAGCTGCCAAAAGGCTATGATACAATCTTTTAAAAGAACATTTTGGAAATTAACTGAAAATTGCTTCAGAAGGGAGATATGAGATCATGGATTCACAAGGATAGGTAAAGGATGGAGGAGACCTTGGGGATAAAGTATTCAATGAGAATATTTCATTCATTCAGATCTAGGATGTGTTATTTGAGTGTGCCCTTTATTTTTTTGAGCAGTGTATGTATGTTTTTATATATATATATATATATATATATATATATATATATATATATATATATATACACACACACACACACACACACACACACACACACACACACACACACACACACACACACACACACATATATACATATATATATAGCGCACAAGACGAGGACATGTACACACATACTCTGTCTCTTGCTCTCAGAACGGAATGTTCAAAGGAGGAATTGCAACGACAGGTTATGTAATAGAGGAAAAAGAGCAAAAACTCCCGTTTTTGGCTTGGTGTGTTGGTAGGCTGCACCTTAACAAGTGTAATTAAAGGGAGGTGGCTTCTGCAACGGCTCAGCCTGAGTGTGTATAAGCACAATAACATGACTGTCAGACAACAGAGGCTGGAGAAGATGCAGAATGCGCACGTTAAGCATGAATTATGGAGTGTGATTTTGACTTGACTTTATGAAGAAGAGGTGGAGACTGTGCCTGAATTAGAGAGAGAGTCTGTGTGTGTGTATATGTGTGTGTGTGTGTGTGAGAGAGTGTGTGCGCGCATGTATGCTGCAAGCGATGATATTTCAGTAGAGCTCTGACTGCAGGAAAAACTTCTAAAGAGCAGACTTATATTGTAGCAGTGTGCCTAGAACTGTTTGGGCACTCCTGCAAAAATCTACACTCACTAAACAGCAATTTTCAACTTAAACTGTTAAAATCAAATGTAGCTTCTCCTTGTGGGTCAACAATTGAAGACTGATGTGCATGTGGTACTGAGATTATGTCTGATGAGATGGCTTTTTAAACTTTGTCAAGCACCTTTTTTTTATTTTTGCTTAAGGAAGAAACGGACACCTTGACTGAAAAACAGTAAATAAAAACAAAATGCAATGATGTGCAAATCATTTAAACCCTATACTTAAATGAAAATGCTTTAAAGACAACATGCCAAATGTCGAAACTGAGAAATTCTATTGTTTTTTGAAAAATATATGTCTATTTTGAACTTGATGCCAACAACATGTTCCGAAAAAGTTGGGAGGGGGGCAACAAAAGGTTGGTAAAGTTGAGTAATGCTCTGGTGGTTAATTGGCAACATGTCCGTAACACGATCGGGTATAAAAATGCATCCCATCTTTCAGAAGTAAAGATGAGGAGGGGTTCACCACTCTGTGTCTGTGTGAGCAAATTCAAGAAATCAACAATTCAAGGATAACATTTCTCTACATAAAATAGCAAAGAACTTCTGCTTTTCATCATCTACAGTACATAGTAACATTAAAAGATCTAGAGAATCTGCAGAAATCTCTGTATGCATGGGACCAGAACTTTGGGCCTTCAGGCAGCACTGCATTAAAAACGGGCATGATTCTGTAATGGAAATCACTGCATGGGCTCAGAAAAAATTCTGAAAAACACTGAAGAAGTTTGTCGCTCATCCACAGATAATAATTAACCGCAAAGAAGGAAACTGTAGATAAACAGGATCCAGAAACACTGCCACCTTTTCAAGGGCCGAGCTCATTTATAAGAGACTGAGGAGAAGTGGAAAAGTGTTCTGTGGTCCAACAAATCAACATTTAAAATTTTTTTTTTGCAAATTATAGACGCTGTGTCCTCTGGGCAAAAGACCACTAAGCTTGTTATCAGTAGACAGTTCAAAAGCCAGGATTCATGATGGTACAGAGGTGCATACAGTGTGTGTGTGTGTGTGTATTTTATAGACTGTTGCAAGAAAAAGTATGTGATTTGGGATTACTTAGATTTCTGAATAAATTGGTCATTAATTTGTTCTGATCTTCATCTAAGTCACAACAATAGACAAACACAGTCTGCTTAAACTAATACTGCACAAAAAATTATATGTTTTCATGTTTTTATTGAACACAACATGTGAACATTCACAGTGCAGGGTGTAAAAAGTATGTGTACCTTTGGATTTAATAACTGGTTGACCCTCCTTTGGCAGCAATATCCTCAACCTGTCCTGTAGTTGCAGATCAGACCTGCACAACGGTCAGGAGGAATTTTGGACCACTCATCTTTACAAAAATGTTTCAGTTCCACAACCATTCTGTTGGTGATTTACTTCTATGTTTTGGGTCGTTGTCCTGTTGACGGTTTTAAGTTTTCCTGCAAAAGGTCTTGATAAACTTGGGATGACAGCAATCCGTCCAGGTCCTGAGGAGGCAAAGCAGCCCCAAAAGATGATGCCCCCTCCGCCATATTTCACAGTTGGGATGAGGTTTTGATGTTGGTGTGCTGTGCCTTTTTTTCTCCACACATAGCGTTGCGTGTTCCTTCCAATCAACTCAATTTTGGTTTCATCTGTCCACAGAATATTTTGCCAGTAGTGCTGTGGAACATCCAGGTGCTCTTTTGCAAACTTCAAATGGGCAGCATTGTTTTGTGTGGACAGGGGTGGCTTCCTCTGTGGTGTCCTCCCATGAACATCATTCTTGTTTAATGATTTACTTATTGTAGATTTGTCAACAAAAATGTTAGCATGTGCCAGAGATTTCTGTAAGTCTTTAGCTGACACTGTAGAATTCTTCTTTACCTCATTGAGCATTCTGCGCTGTATTCTTGCAGTCATCTTTACAAGACAACCACACCTAGGGAGAGCAGCAACAGTGCTGAACTTTCTCCATTTGTAGACAATCTGTCTTACCATGGACACAAAAAAGGCTTTTTAGAGATACTTTTTTAACCCTTTCCAGCTGCATGCAAGTCAACAATTCTTGAGCGTAGGTGTTCTGAGAGCTCTTTTGTGCGAGGCATGGTTGACATCAGGCAATGCTTCTTGAGAACAGCAAACTCAAAACTGATGTGTGTTTTTTTTATAGGGCAGGGCAGCTTTAACCGACACATCCAATCTCATGACATTGATTGGACTCCAGGTTGGCTGACTCCTGGCTCCAATTAGCTCTTGGAGAAGTCATTAGACTAGGGGTTCACATACCACCCTGCACTGTGAATGTTCACATGTTGTGTTCAATAAAAACATGAAAACATATAATTCAGACTGTATGTCTGTTGTTGTGACTTAGATGAATATCAGAACACATTTAATGACCAATTTATAAAGAAATCCAAGTAAAAATAATGGTTCACATACTTTTTCTTGCAACTGTGTGTGTGTGTATACACGTACATTATATATATATATATATATATATATATATATATATATATACACACACACACACACACACCATTAGAATGTCAATTACTGCTATGTTGAGGATGATCCACTACTCAATATGTGCTCAACGTCAGCTCTGTACTCAGAAGCTGACCAATGATGAATGGGATACAGGGTGATTGATAAATTAGTTACATTAGGGAACGATAGGGTAGATGGAGCTCATAGAGTGGGCAGTAAGTGGACATTTAAGGTAGAAGTTTCTGATAAAGTGGGCAGTGACAGTATAGTGCAGTGTAGAGTATGCACTACTAGCTCAGATAATCACACTGTATTAGCACACATTAGCATAACATATGCAACTTTCTTTGCAGCTGTCTTCTACACCCATACCAAAAAAAAAACACTGGTTGGTAAGTGGAAGCACAAGGTTTACGGCTAATAATGGCTAATGACGTACACAGTAGGTCACCATGTTTTAACACTTGGCTACTGAGACGGAAATTACCAGTAATATTTTAAGAACTTTTTTTCCATGCTTCCAAGCAGAAAAACTATATATTGTAATTTTAGAAAAAGCATTTCTGGATGAATTTAGAGTCATGTGATAGATTTCCCTCATGTGCCTCTTACAGAAAACTAGTTTGAAATCTCTGAATCATCAGGCAGGGAACTTCTCATTCACTGTTATTGCTTTGTTTCTACTGCCACCTAGTGGCACTCAGGGTTTAACAAACAGTGAAGTTGCACTATTAGCAGTAACTTTCAGGAAAACATTGCTGTTGTCACTACCAAACAACAGAATATTCAAGTTCAAGAATTTGAAGTTCAAGTCTAAATCAGGCCATCAGAGCATATTATACCTGATGTCATGCTTGTCTGTAAAAATCCCAGACTGACAAGAAATGACATCTTCCAGATACAAACATTTAAAAACTCAAAAATCTATATATAAGGGAGAGCAGGGCACAATGTAATAGTCATTTCTTTTTATTTAAAATCTCTTTTAGACCTTTTTCTGAATTTTCACAGAAATCAAATATTTCTCAAGATTCACCTTGATTCTATTTTTGCACCTTGAAAGTAACTCTTCTTACTAATTACCGAGTTGGGTGCATGAGAATTCACACTCTTTTGTTGGAGGCTGTAACACAGCACTAATGGCAAACAATGAAAGTTTATGGCCCCAGCAATTATAAACTAGCCTCTCAGTCTGTTACAATGAATCCCTCTTATGAGGGGAGCAGTAACATTTTGCCACTTTTGGCTGAATGTTTTGTGGACTGTAGATGCTGGAAATAAAATTTACATTTCATCTGTAGCAGAGATGTGTAGGCAACTTATACAAAACTAATATTTATTATATTATTATTATAACAAACATTTGCTTGAGGAGAGGAATGAAGGTCAGTAGAGATAAGACGGAATACATGTGTGTGAATGAGAGGGAGGCAGGTGGAAAGTGAAGATGCAAGGAGTAGAGGTCGTAAAGGTGGATGACTTCAAATATCTTGGGTCAACCATCCAGAGCAATGGACAGTGTAGAAAAGAGGTGAAGAAGAGGGTGCAGGCAGGATGGAGTGGGTGGAGACGGGTGTCAGGGCTGATGTGTGACAGAAGGATAGCAGCAAGAGTGAAAGGGAAGGTTTACAAGACAGTAGTGCGTCCTGCTATGATGTATGGTTTGGAGACTGTGGCTCTGTCTAAAAGACAGGAGGCTGAGCTGGAGGTGGCGGAGATGAAGATGATGAGATTTTCATTGGGAGTGACAAGGATGGACAAGATTAGAAATGAGCAGATCAGAGGGACAGTGAAGGTGGAGCAGTTTGGAGATAAAGCCAGAGAGGCCAGGTTGAGATGGTTTGGACATGTGTTGAGGAGGAATAGTGGATATATTGGTCAAAGAATGTTGGAGATGGAGATGCCGGGTAGAAGGAGAAGAGGTAGACCTCAGAGAAGGTTTATGGATGTAGTGAAGGTGGACATGGAGATGGTTGGTGTGAAAGTAGAGGAGGCAATGGATAGGGCAAGATGGAGGCAGATGATCCGCTGTGGCGACCCCTAAAGGGAGCAGCCGAAAGAAGAAGAAGAAAATAAACATTTGCTTAATTATTTAGCAAATAAAATGTTATGCTGGAACCTGCTCTCCCTTACTGTTTAAAAAATGTTTTTAAAATGCACTGTGGCATGCGCCCACCCCCTGGATCCCGATGATGACAGCCGAGAGAGCCGGCAGAAAGGCGGGGCCACCAAGGAGAGAGCCGTGAGTGCGGAGGGGGCGGAGCGCAGAGCCCGAGCTCCCCTGACGGACACAAGTCACAGGAGTGACAGTGGGAGGAGGAGGACGACGCTAGTGCTGGCTACGGGAGGCACCAGAGGGAGGAGCGAGTCCTGAGCTAAGTGGCAGGACAGGGAGAGATGGTAAAATGTGTTGTGTGTTAGTAAAAGGACAGAGACAAAGTGGTTAGTACTTACATTCTCGTAAGTGTCTGTATTTTGCATAACACTATCATCAAGATCATCCATGTCCTCAGAGCTCAGCTCCTCGGTCTGAAACAGGGATGGGAAGACTAGCACAAGGCATCTACACACACCAAGCAGTTAGGGGTGCTAGATACTACATTCTTGTCTTGCTACCAAACAGTGTAGAAATAATGAGGGGCATTTTTTTCATATTCTTTAAAACAGGGATGGGTGATATATTTTTTGCATATCACGGCACTTAAAGGCATTTTCATGACACACAAAACATAAGATCTGGTAAGATTTTTATTCATTATTTCATATACTATGTAGTGTTTCGTGTCTGAATATCAGGCTGTACTTTGGACAGACTCTCAGATTTACATGTTACATGTAAAATGACTAGATGAGATTTGATTTTACTCTACCTGTGTAAAAAGCACAAACACACACTATTTCCATTTGACTTTTGTTTACATTTTTTTTTCAATGATACAATGACCACCTCTGATTGAGCGATCTGATCATAATCTCATAACACTGCATGGGAGTGTTTCTATCTGGCTTTTCACAAGGTCAAATACAATCTGAATGTCATCCAATCAACAATAACACATGTTGGTGTAAGGCGTAATCCAGGCCTATATAAACCTATACACACACACACACACACACATACACATATATATATATATATATATATATATATATATATATATATATATATATATATATATATATATATATATATATATATACATATATATACACACACACACACACACACACACACACACACACACACACACACACACATACATACATACATACATACATACTGGTCAGCATTCATGAGTATTAATGAAATCCAATATGTTCTCAGAAAACATAGTGACATTACTGGGATAATAACATATCGTCATATTGCCCACTCCTACTTCAAAATGGCATCATAGCGAGAATGTCAAATAATGTGAAATTCTTTTACAGCAGAAAAGAGTGTACATGGCCCCCATTATTCCTTCAGTTTATAGCTTTTTTTCTTCACTAAAACTAAGACTTATGACTAAGTATATTCTTCTAAAAGCTTAAAAGCTGTAGGCAAACGCTATTTTCATAAATGCCCATGGTGGCGTCCTTTACCTTAGATTTCCTCCTGCTAATCTTGAAGAACCCCAGAAGGCCCTTCTTCTCCACTCCACTGGCACTCTGAGTGTTGGAGTGCAGAGACTCTGCTGGAAAACAAACAAAACAAAATATGGCCTATGCAACAGTTCTGGCACATTAAATACATGTTTTTTTGGAACCCAACAATTAAATAAAAATGGTGTAATAAAAAGTACAGAAAAAGGCCTGTAGAAGATTCTTCAAATTATTTTCACTTAGAAATGCAACAAAATGTAATTTGACCAGGGATGTTCAAGCTTAGAACCTAAGTGTACCAAATCACTCTGAGTACTTTTAAAACAATATTTAAATACAAAGCACAGCACAAGTGGATAAGTCAGAAGTATGCACACAGAACACATACCTGTACATGATCATGTACTTTAACAGAAACACAGCCACTACCTTCCTTATTAGAAACTCCTGACTTGTGGCTCCACAGTGTACAGTTAAAGACTTCATCTGTTAATATACAATCTGCATTTGATATTGCCCAGTTCTTCATTAAAGGTCAATTTCTGACAACAGAGCTGCTCCTGGCTGAATATTTTTGGGTGTCGAACCATTCTAAACTCACCAGTGACACTGATTCCAGTAACACAGCTGTTTGTGATAACAGAACTTCAAACACTTCCATGCCACTAGCAGGTCAGTGTCACTGTTGTGATGAGAATGATCCATCACCCAAACAATATAAGATCAATGGTAATCCTGTGGTCAGAAATGAATGATTTGTAATATACAGGGTAGCTGATACTGTGCATCAATAGGTGAGCTACAATCAGTCATTGCAATGGAAATATAAGGAAGGTGGAGCTCACAAAGTGGCTATGAGTGGAAGTACAAGGTATACATTTCTAATACAGACAAAGCAAGTTCTTATTAGTGTTCCACAATCACAAATAGGTTTGTACATGCTGGACAAAGCTGTTCTTTACATTACATTACATTACATTTAGCAGACGCTTTTATCCAAAGCGACTTACAAATAATGAGGTACATAGAACAAACATAGTCAGGCCTTAAAGGAGGCCAAAGGGTAATGGCGGGGTAGAGAAGGGAAGGAGGGCAAGAAGGAGAAGAGGTTGGTAGTGGTTAGATTGTGCTATTTTCTAAAAGAGCGCAATGCAGTTGCTCAGCAAATATGCATAGTCAAGACAATGGAAAGGGAGATACAGTGCATTATATATGTTTAACACAAGTGCACTGAGCAGAATAATGACAGACACCATATTCTCACACTGTGCTGCATAGCGGGCAGATAAACAACTCTGTGTAGTGTTACATGGAGGAGCCTTTATTTCTTAAATGATTTCAAGCTGGGTAGCAAGGTCTCCAACTAGTCTATATTTTATGCTCTGTCCCACCTCCTCACACCCTTATAGAATTCCCTCAAGGTTTTGTAGAGGACCAGACAGGACACTTCTGCTCTCACAGCACGCAGGAAATCACAGAGACTTGATTCTCCCAGTAGATGGAGCTACTGTTCTATGTTACTACACAGTCTTTGTCGCAACAGATGAATGACACAACATAAACTATACTGCAAGACTTTAAAGTAAAACCTGTTTATCAGTTTAGTATGACAACCTATGAGCAAAACAACAGCAATATTTAATCATCTGAGATGAATAATCAAAACATTATACGTGTAAGTCTTACAGCTTGTTAGTAACAATCCAAGCACGTTCCATAAGCAGCACTGAGCAGACAGCACACTGTGAAAGGAATAGGCCAACATTTTTCCTCAAAAACATACTCCAGTTTTCAGAGTTCTTTTGATGAACTCTACTATGCTGCTAAAGTCAGAAGGTTCTCCAACAGTTCTGCTGTATCTGCATTTGTATCTAATGCTATGACTTGGTAAAGCAGACAGCATTTGTAATCTAATAACTTCCCTGGGACTATTTCATTGGTCTTTGCTCATTTCTATGTGCTAACACTTTCCTTTGCACACAGGTGACAGAGGCTGGTTTTGGCAGAACATCATCAAGCTGAAAGGTAAATAATGAACTCATGCTACAATCATTCTGTGAATATATTAAAATACCTGAGGATGTAATGTTGAAGTGCTTTGCCTGGATGCATTTCTATTTCTATGCTCTCCAGTAGCCTGTTGAATGTTATTTTTATCTTGTAACTGCTTGTATCTTGTAACTGATTTTAAAAGCATTTCATGACATCAAACTAACGCATGTTATGTATTTTGAGGAAAGACAGTGGACTAATCTTTTAAGACAAAGACTACAAATCACTATGCAAGAAGCAGCAGCTATGACGACTCAACACCAGAAGCTACGCTCAGAGCAGTACCTGAGTAGTTAAGGACAGGAGCCGAAGCCATTTTAGGTTGGAGAACTGGAAACAAATGACATCAGTGGGACATTTAGTGCTCAAAGCAGAGGCAAGAGAGTGCTAGATATGCAGAGAATCCTCCCTGAAGCTCAAACAACTGCAGGAAAGGGTGAATGACCCAGAGAGTGATAGTCACTCTGCATGCCTCCGAGAGTTCATAACCCCTGTTCATGCAGATTTAGGCTCCCTCACGACTGCTAGAGTGCAGAGTCTGCAAGCAGATGTGTTGAATCTGAAGACAGAGGCACTCATGATATTTACAGCTATAAGGCCTGCAAAACAACTTCATGGATTCAATAGTATATTGTAAGTTAGAAAAAAACTCATGGACTGAATGATATCAGTGCCAAACCAAGCCTTGAAATTCCACAAAAGAATTCCAGAGGAGCACTTCTGCGATCTCTGATCTACTATTGAATGAGTGGTGGAACAGCTTTAAATGAATGGGAAACAGCCTAAAGAAATAAAAGATAAAGCACGACAACTGCTCTTTCTATCCCGATTTAAACAGCTACAGTGTGTGCCTTATCTGCAAAGAAAAAGCAAAACAACTTTTGTTCAAGCTCCAGAGTGTATGTATTTTTACCAAGGGTCTGGTCCAGCACATAGAGTTCACGGATGTCCAGGTCAGAGAGGGATTTGCGCAAGTCCAGCTCGTGGTTGCTAACACTGTCCTGTAGCAGCAGCACGTGGGCTGGGTCAAACTCACACTTCTGGCAGATTACTGGCACAAGGCTCTGCAGTGGCACAAGGGGGTTAACCCTCACCACCGCCTTCTGACCACGGTGAAAGTTCACCACCAAGCGCACGGTCTTCTGCAGAGGAGAAATTAAAACAGAGTGAGAGACGGTGAGGGAAAACATGAGAGATGAGACAGAGTGTTTTAGGTTACGAAGTCTACTGCATCAACAGAAACGCATGCATTCACAACTGATGAAATGCAAACAGGCCTGGAAAAAAGAGGAGCTCTCATGTCTACCTGTACTTTGTTGAATAATATTATGCAGGAATAGCTTCTTCTACCAGACTGTTGCCAGACTGCTTAAAACAGTGGTTCAGCCAAAATATCTAATTTATACAATTATCTCTAACCCAAAGTCAAGACACTCTGGCATGTTTAGTTTTGCACTGGAGCTACAAGGCTAATGTTGCAAGCAATTAATGGAAGCATATACCGCACCAGTCTGTATCTTGACAACTGCCAAAGCCATAATTAGCACTACGAGGTGCAGGCCTCAGAAGTTTGAGGTTTTATTTCTGAGAACTATGAGATTTGATCAGAAAACAGCTCATCAGCATGTCACTGTCTAGGTGCAGTAGTTAATCAGTTTAGTTAGCTATATTAGTGATCAAATGAGAACTTGCTGCTAGTTCAAGACTGTTGTATTGTTATTACCTACTCATACTACAACGAGCATAAGAAAGTCCACTGATAACTAGCCTTTTGACAGCATGGTATCATGTATAGTTATGTCTTGTTAACTGTTTGAGAAGCCTTCTATCCTTGCGGTTGTCTAGAGTTTAGTAGAGTCAGCCTTATTTTATGTTTAATCTATGCTTTCACAGTAATCAGTGTGGACTAAGAAACGGGAGATAAACCGCACTGATTAGTAAAAAAGTAATTAAGGTGAATAAAATAAAAAATTGGTTAGATTATATCAGAATAAATTAGTTATGTATTTTCTGCTGAAAGTAAATTGATGGACATCTATGGAAAAATGGAGGGACAGCAAGTAAACAAACGAAAAGGCACATAATGAAATGCATAAAAAGGGAGCAATGAATTTAGGCAAACTGGCCATTCATATTATATTCATATTACGCAGGTAGTTTATTCACTATGTCAAGTTTTGTGCAAAACAGACCTGACTAAAATGGTTCTCAGTCACAGCCCTGTAAACTCTCTCTCTAAACACTTGTCTTAAACTGTGCAGAGTTGTTAATCAATCTCAAAGAGAAAGGCTTATGTGGTTTCTGACACTGTATGACACTGATATCTGTAGAAAAGATGGTAACTGATGGTTATAAGCTTTACTTAGCTATACTAGCCCCACAGGTCCACTGCAAAAGTAATGAAGTAAACTGTGGATGTCAAACATGTCTTGGCCAACACACTACATTAAAGGTAAGGTGGAATTGTATGAATTACATTTTTGGCTAAAATCAGGGCCAAACAGCACATGTGCTCATTGCACAGCATTAGCTGCTCTGCTAGCAACTTCCAAAAAGTCTGTCTTACTCTCTTCATACATTCTACGTATAAAAAAAACTGTTTATGTGTTACTTGTATTCTCTGTTGGGTGCACACATGCTCTATCTGCATTTTGCATGTATGTAAAATCTTTCTGTTGAACTACAGCTAAGGGAAAAACTCCAGGTCTTCTTCCTTGTATACTGAATTCATTGACAAAGTTCGTTTCATTTATGATCATGTTTTTTGAAAATTCAACAGAGACACATGCAGGTGTATGTCTGAGGACTGCAAGAAAAACAGTTTTCAGAGCTGGAGACGTTTTCTTAATACTATAGAATCACTGAGCACATTGTCTTATGACGTCAGACAATGTTGATTATCATCTTTATTTCTGAGTTTCGAATAACAGATTACTAAAAGGTATACGCACTGCTTCCGTCAGCAGTTTCACTGTGTGAGAACAAGGTACTTGCACATCCACCTACACTTCTGTGGCAGAAGGTGTCAGACATGATATACCTGACCACACAGATAAACAAACATGATACCATTAAAAAGTATTTGCACATTCCTGATTTTTGCATATTTGTTGCACTAAATGGTTTCAGATGCCCATACAAAAATGTAATTTAAGACGATCATTTCATTTGGGGCGGCATGGTGGTGCTGTCGCCTCACAGCAAGGAGGGCCTGGTTTCAATTCCCAGGCCAGGCGACCGGCGTCCTCTCTGTGTGGAGTTTGCATGTTCTCCCCGTGTCTGCGTGGGTTTCCTCCGGGTTCTCCGGTTTCCTCCCACAGTCCAAAGACATGCAGTCAGGCAAATTGGACGTGCTAAATTGCCCCTATGTGTGAGTGACTGTCTATGTCTGTCTGTCTGCCCTGCGATGGGCTGGTGACCTGTCCAGGGTGTATCCTGCCTTTCGCCCGAAGACTGCTGGGATAGGCTCCAGCACCCCCTCGCGACCCTGACGGAGAAGCAGCTGAGAAAATGGATGGATGGATGGATGGACCATTTCATTTGTTGAAGGAAAGATATTTCTGCAACATCTAATCACCCATGCGTAAAAAAACCTGTCCCCTAATGTGGATAACTGGTTGTGTCACTTTTGAAACTGAACCGCAACTGAAACCAAACGCTTCCTGTAACTTGGTCAGTCTTTCACATCGCTGTGGAGGAATTCTGGTCCAGTTTCCTTGCAGGTTTCCTTTAAGCCACACTGGAGGACTTTCCTGTTGAAGACAGGACTTTGAGAAGGCCACTAAAAAACGTTTTTTCTCTTTTCAGCCAATTAGAGATGCTGTTGCTTACTGTCTTGCTGCACAACCCAATTACGCTCGAGCTTCAGTTCACACACTGATAACCTGACTTTGTCCTGAATATTTTTCTGGTAGAGAGCAGAAATCTACACTACTTTTCATAATAGTGATTGAGCGCTTGAAGTTACTTTTTTCCTCTGCAGGATAAACTCAATGTACTTGCTTTGATTTTCTACTCGGAAAAAGAATCATTTTAACTTCTGACAAACTAATTTCATCAAATATGCAAATCTTGAGCTTTTAGTGTCTAAACATCACAATGAAATCCTTTGTTCACAGTCCAAATTGTGTTTCATAACATCTTAACATTAATGTTGGTATGAGGTCAAAGACCTGCCAGGAGTTACTCGCTGTGGCCAAAGGTCAGCAGGAGAGAGAGAAGGAGTTGGCCAGGCCACAGAGAGAAAAAGGGAGAGGGATAGCAATAATGCATGGTAACTAAAGGTACGCTTCACATTAAAAATTCACCACAAGTCAGGAGAGAGAGAGAGAGAGAGAGAGAGAGAGAGGGAGAGAGAGAGAGAGAGAGAGAGAGAGAGAGAGAGAGAGAGAGAGAGAGAGAGAGAGAGAGAGAGAGAGAGAGAGAGAGAGAGAGAGAGAGAGAGAGAGAGAGAGAGAGAGAGAGAGAGAGAGAGAGAGATTCACTCGAGGACACTCGAGAAGAGCTGGCATCTGCTTCAGCCAAGGCACTGTACCTTAGCTCGAGTCTTTTTAGGAGCCACTGGCTCCTCCTGCTGCTTTAGGCCAGAGAGCAGAGATGGGGTTAAACACAATAGCGCACAGAAAGGGTTTCAGGGGTCCAATACAACAAACCATCAGGGGAACACAAGTTAAAGCTTGCAAAGGAACGGAGTGTTAAACTGATCAAAACAACTGAGTAATACACATTTTAACTGTACTGATACAAAACAAATTACGTTTAACTCTCAATTTGAATTCTATTCAAATGGGATTCTTATTACAAGAGGATGTGGGGGTAATGTGATTTTTACTGGTGTTTCTCAGTGATTTTAGAACATTCTGAATGTGCTATGTCAGTGATTTTTATGGACAGCGTGCTCCTGTGTTGATAAGATTCCAATGTCTTTTACCTTCCGTAAAATAAAATCATAGAAATAACCCCTTGCTATATTGATGCCATGGCTGAGACTAAAATCAAGCCGATATGCTCTTTTCTGGAGTAAAGGCGGAGTTAAAAATAGAGTAGACACTCCCATCTCTGTCTTTTGTACAAAGGTTTTTTTTAATCCCATGTTTATTGGCATCACAACTCCACCTCCCCATGGAAAACGCATCCCATCTGAATAGTGTTTTAAGAGCTTCGAACATTTACTGTCAAGTTGCTTAAATGTAATCGCATCGCAAATTATGTAGACAATGACAAAAACATGTAAAGGGTGGGTTGTGTTTCTACAAAACAAGACTGCCGCTTGCAATGAAAAATAAAGATAAAAAGATGAGAATCTGTTCTCCTTACAAACCAAATGTTATTGATTCAAAATGAAAAATGTACACATTTGACAGAAGTTCTCCAATTGTTTCAATGAGCTACGAGCAAACGATGAAAACACAAAGTGCTTTTTTTAAATCGCTAAATTCAGCAGCAGCTACTAAGGATTTGGCAGCGTTGCAGGAATATAACATTTGGAATCAGTATCAGTCAAGTGGAAATTGCGAATTAAAAAGAAAAATCAGGAGTTTTGCTGTAATATTATTTCTGAGAATGCTGCTAGGCTACACTGAAAGCCACTCTGTACTGGTGCTATGAGAAAAAACTTAGCTTAGTTTTTGAGTGAGCCACTTAATACATTTGTAACAATTATGCAAGTAACAAGCAGCATTTAGGCTTGTTCACTGAAGTTAGAAACAGTCTCTGTGCTTTATCAGCAGACTTAACAAAGTGTCACCTTATCTGGTCAGTAAAAGCTGTCAGTAGCAAGATCACATATCAGCACAAACTGTCATCAAGGAACAAGATGTGATTACCCTCAAAGTTTCAAAGACAATACAAGGAGAATGTGCACAAAAGAGGACTTTAGTAATATTCTAGCAGCACTTGAAAAAGCTCCTCACCTCTGGCACTTTAGGAGGTGGTTTCCTGACCACTCGCTCTTCAGCTACTCTCTCCTTGATCAGAGCACAGGACACGTCCAGAGCGCCCAGCAGGGCATTGGGCTTGAAGGCCACAGACTGTGCTTCAGGTGACAGCAGCTCCAGAGTGTGATACGCTGGGTTCAGGTGGTACTGACTGCACAAATCCACCAGCAGGTCCATGAGAGCTTTCCTAGAGAGAGAGAGAGAGAGAGAGAGAGAGAGAGAGAGAGAGAGAGAGAGGAGGAGGAATAGAGTTACTAGGTCTTCAGGTCCAATAGAAAGACGTGTAATTAAAATGTGATGCAAAAGCAACTGAGAGAGTGTGGGAGAGAGAGGAAAGAAAGAAAGAAAAAAAGGTGGTTTAGCGTGCAGCACTGTCACGATGTATGACACTACGATATCGCAATGCAAAGCTGGTTGCTTCGTCTGCGCAGAGTGTGGCATGTTTAGGTTATCGCCCTTTTCCGCCTCTAGTGATAGTGTTTGTACTAAGTGCCAGCTAGTTAGCTGTTTGGTGGATAAGGTCGACCAGTTAGAAGTGCGTATCCGGAGATTATTAAGGGATAGGCAGCCAGAGGCAGCGTTAGCAGCCCCCGGTACCCTAGGGAGAGTTAGCACCCCCTCGACTCCGGCGTCAGAGCCCTCACAGCGGGGCGAATGGGTGACGACTCGGCGGTCTAGCCGGAAAGCTAAGGCTAATGCTAACACTGAGGCCAAAGCTAGCCCACCGGAACACCACGCTCCTCCGATTCGCGTGTCAAACAGGTTTGCCCCGCTCAGTGAAGCACCCACTGTGAAACCTGTTAAAAGCACTCTGGTCATAGGAGACTCGATTGTTCGACACGTGAAGTTAGCTACTCCGTTAGGGGCGCCAGCGGTTACAGTTAGATGCCAAAGTGGTGTTCCGAAAATCAAGTGGGCTTTATAGACAATTGGTTACGTTTTGAGAGCGCTGGTCTTATAGGAAGGGATAGTGTCCACCCCACGCGGGGGGTGTTGCCTTACTTTCGTGCAGCATAGCACATAGTCTTTTTGTTAGTCGGCAGAGTAGTGTAAACAGCTGCTGACAGTCCAGAGCCGGGACCAGGCCGCAGACAGACAGGCTAAACCGACCGTCTGCGATCCGCCTTGAGATTAACCTTATTGAGACTGTGTCTTTGCCACGAATTAAAACTAAATTTAATAATAGAAAAACTCAATTAGCCCGTTTAAATAACCTAATCAACATATATCCATGTTCTGATGATAGCACTAACACCTTAGATCTAAAACTTGGACTACTTAATATAAGATCGTTAAACTCTAAAGCAGTCATCGTAAATGAAATTATAAGCGATCATACATTTTTTTGTCTTACTGAAACGTGGGTTAGACCAGATGAATATTTAGGTTTAAATGAAGCCACGCCTGTAGGCTATAATTATGCACATAGGCCGAGACTATCAGGCAAGGGAGGTGGAGTCTGTATAATATACTAAAATACTCTCGATATTAGTCAGAAACAATGCGACACTTTTACTTCCTTTGAGGTCCTTTCTATTCATGTTACAAATCCGGTCACAAAAAAGAAGGCGTTCTCCTTATTTAACATTTACAGACCACCAGGGCCATACTCTGAATTTATAAAAGAATTTAGTGCCTTCGCTGCAAACCTGGCTGTGTGCAACGATAAAGTAATAATTGTAGGAGATTTTAATATTCACTTTGAGAAGGTAGACGACCCATTAAAAAGGGCATTTACCTCAATCCTAGACTCTGTTGGTTTTACCCAAAATGTAACAGGGCCTACACACTACTGTAGTCATACTTTAGATTTAGTCTTAAGATAGACAAGCTTAATATCCTAACACAAACCACAGCGATCTCTGACCATTACCAAATTTCATATGAGCTATGACTTAGCCATAATATATATACGTCTCCTCGTTATTCAACAAAGCGCTCAATAAAACCTTCTACCGCCCTACAATTTATAGAAAATCTCCCAGAGTTATCAACCCCAGTCTCCACTCCATCAGACCCAATGGAACTAGATTTACTAACCGATTATTTAGAAAATACCTTACGATCCACTTTAGAAAATGTGGCCCCACTTAAAATAAAAAGAATAAGGCAGAAAAGGCTCGCCCCGTGGTACAACGATAAAACCCGGACCTTAAAACAAACAGCTCGGAAATTAGAGCGGAAATGGCGTCATACCAAACTAGAAGTGTTCCACACTGCCTGGAAGGACAGCCTTATAGAGTATAGAAATGCTCTCACTGAAGCTCACTCAGCATATCTGGCCTCGCTGATCGAGAATAATAAGTATAATCCTAGAGTTCTGTTTAATGTGATTTCTCAAATCACACAAAATCAGGCAGGTACTGAAACAGAAATTCCAGCAACTCTCACTAGTGAAGTTTTTATGGACTTCTTTAATAATGAAATTGATAATATTAGACAACAAATTCAACCCACAGTATCAAATTCAAATCCAGCTTGGCTGTCATCTGACTTGGCTGATATAGAACAAAACACAGCTGTAGAAAAGAGCCTGGAAACCTTTTACCCACTCCCACAGCTAGAAATAGAGACGATTTTCTCTTCTGCAAATTGCACAACCTGCACACTCGATGCAATTCCATCAAAATTACTCAAAGAAGTTTCTCAATTATTGTAAACTCGTCCCTTAGTCTGGGCCATGTTCCCAAAGCTTTTAAACTAGCAGTTATCAAACCTCTGATTAAGAAACCAAATCTTGATGTCACCGTTTTGTCTAATTACAGGCCTGTCTCTAACTTACCGTTTATATCAAAGATCTTAGAAAAAGCTGTGGCCCAACAACTCGGTTCATATCTACATAAGAACCATATATATGAAAAATTCCAATCTGGATTCAGGCCACACCACAGCACTGAGACGGCTCTAGTTAAGATAACTAATTATCTTTTTCTTGCGTCTGATCAAGGCTACATATCTCTCTTAGTGCTACTTGACCTTAGCGCGGCTTTTGATACAATATAGCACAATATTCTCTTAGAAAGGTTAGAAAACATGGTTGGAATCACAGGGACGGCCCTATCATGGTTCAGATCTTACCTATCAGAACGTTCTCAGTTTGTTAGGGTAAACAATTTATCTTCCACTTATTCAAAAGTGAGATTTGGAATTCCGCAGGGGTCTATATTAGGACCATTACTATTTACACTATACATGTTACCGTTAGGCACAGTTATAAGTAACCATGGCGTAAACTCTTATTGTTATGCAGATGATACTCAACTGTACAGATCAGCCAAGCCTGATGACCAATACAGGTTAAAGAAAATGGAGGACTGTGTAAAAGACGTGAAAGGCTGGATGTCACACAACTTCCTAAACAGTAACAAAACAGAGGTTCTACTTCTGGGTCCAAAATTAGCAAGAAGTAAATTACCAGATTTAATCTTAAATCTCGCCGACTTTCCAGCCACACCTGGCTCAGCAGCAAAAAATCTTGGCATTATAATAGATTCAGATTTATCATTCGATCAACACATATGCAGCATCACTAGGACAGCTTTTCTACATCTTCGCAACATTGCCAAGATCAGAAATACCCTGTCCCTGCGTGATGCGGAAACACTAGTACATGCCTTTATTACTTCTAGGCTAGACTACTGTAACGCACTACTGTCAGGATGCACGAGCAGGAGTTTAAACAAACTCCAACTAGTCCAAAACGCCGCAGCCAGGGTCCTCACTAAAACTAGAAAATTTGAGCATATTAGTCCAGTGCTATCATCACTTCATTGGCTGCCTATTAAATTCCGTATTGATTATAAAATCCTTTTATTGACTTATAAAGCCCTACATGGTCTTGCTCCCGAGTACTTACAAGACCTTATTTCTCATTATGAGCCATCACGACCACTCAGATCACAGAGTGCTGGCTTATTAATAGTCCCCAGAATTCAGAAGGTTTCAGCTGGGGGAAGAGCTTTTTCTTATAAAGCCCCCAAACTCTGGAATGATCTTCCAGAAACTGTTCGGGACTCAGACACAGTCTCAATCTTTAAGACTAGGCTGAAAACTCACTTGTTCAGTTTAGCTTTTGGTAGCTAATGTTCCCCCTTAGATAAAGGCAGCAGATCCAGGGGTCCATGGACACAGGGAATTATAGTAAACTGAGACGCTGGTGCTGTCGTCCCGCTGCTTGCACGCGGTCATTCAGGTTTGTGGACGGTGGAGCGGAGGGATGCCGAACTGTTTCAGAGTGCTGCCGTGTCTGTGTGTCCTTCTGGTTCTCTCCTGTTAGTTAAGCTGTCATAGTCAGATCTGCCGGAGTCGTTAGCCACACTCTGGAAATGTTTACATTCCTTGTTTATGTACAAACGGATAGAATAAAACTAATTCCATTTACCTGCTTTCATTCCGAGTATACAATTCACCCATATGTCTGGCTGGACACTGAAGGACGACTGACTGCTGAGCCCTCCTGCTACCCACTTCAGACCACCTGCCCACGCCCCAGCTACCACCACCTACCTTGGAGTAGCGGCCCACCCTACACTGATGTTCTCATAGACTCCTACTTATTCCTAATACTAATATTACTGCTATTAATATTAGTAGTATAATCACTTTTAGGTAGTTTGACCAGAGGAGGATGGGTCCCCCCGGTGAGCCTGGTTCCTCCCAAGGTTTCTTCCTCAGTTCTGAGGGAGTTTTTCCTTGCCACTGTTGCCCCTGGCTTGCCCACCAGGGGGTTTCTGTACATTCTAACAGTCCTGTTGAAACTTTGTCTTTTCCGAAATTCTGTAAAGCTGCTTTGTGACAACATCCGTTGTAAAAAGCGCTATACAAATAAATTTGATTTGATTTGATGATTTGAACTGTGAGAATTGTGGAGATGCGACAATGCATCATGGACAATGGACATTACTAAGATCATCTGATGCAAAACAACACTGACCCGTCACTCCAGCATTCCTCAGGTCTCTTAGCCTTAGTGTTGTAAGTTGTACAACAACACAAGTACAGTCATAATTTTTCTCCTACTCCTGTTACCTTCACTGAGCATCAGTAGATTTTACATTTATATTTTACATTTATGGCATTTGGCTGACGCTCTTATCCAGAGCGACTTACAATTTGATCATTTTACACAGGTAGGCCAAGGTGGTGTTAGGAGTCTTGCCCAAGGACCCTTATTGGTATAGTGTAGGGTGCTTGCCCTGGTCGGGGATTGAACCCCAGTCTACAGCGTAGAAGGCAAAGGTGTTAACCACTACACTAGCCAACCAGCCAACCAGATTTCAATACCAACTTTTTTTTTTTATTTAAATTTATTATTTATTATTATGATTTCCATGGCCATTTCCATTAATTGGTTCATTATAGCTTTGATTAATGGATTAGTGTGGCTGGTTGTCTGCCAGTAACTAAATATTTCATGTCATACACAATGTTTCTTTCAACAAATTAAAAACACAGAGAATATTCCTCCTTTTGCACAATGCTATTTTAAAATATTCCAAAAGCTCAATTTTCAGAGACCAAAAACACCAGATCGTGGATAAAAAAAAAGTAGGCTACACAAAATGATCCATATCCGTGTAGAAGAGTAGGTCAATGTGCTTTGGCAACAGTGGTACAGTTTAGACCAAAATGCAGCTCATCCCTTCAGCCCACTGTATTTATTTTTGCAAAACTAACACAGAGCTCAGTGAAGCACAGACAACACCACACTGATTTTTTAACTATAGTATTACTGAGGTTTACTCCTTTACCACCATGAATGTGTTATCTCTAGGTCCTTACACTTGTTTTATGACATGCCCAGCCAAGTTCTACCACACTTATACAGTAACACAGGCATCCATACCTGAGTTCTACCACATTTATACAGTAACACAGGCATCCATACCTGAGTTCTACCACGTTTATACAGTAACACAAGCATCCATACCTGAGTTCTACCACACTTATACAGTAACAGACATCCATACCTGAGTTCTACTACACTTATCCAGTAACAAACACCCATACATGAGTTCCACCACACTTTTACAGTAACAGACATCCATACATGAGTTCTACCACACTGATACAGTAACACAGACATCCATACCTGAGTTCAATCACACTTATACAGTAACACAGACATCCATACCTGAGTTCAATCACATTTATGTAGTAACAGACATCCATACACAAGTTCTACCACACTTATACCACTCCATACCCGAGTTATACCACTTATACAGTAACAGACATCCATACCCAAGTTCTACCACACTTCTACAGTAACAAAGACATCCATACATGAGCTCTACCACTTATACAGTAACACAGACATCCATATCAGAGTTCTACCACACTTATACAGTAACACAGACATCTATACATGAGATCTACCACACTTACACCACTCCATACCTGAGTTCTACCACACTTATACAGTAAGAGACATGCATATCTGAGTTCTACCACACTTATACAGTAACACACAGACATCTATACATGAGATCTACCACACTTACACCACTCCATACCAAAGTTCTACCACACTTATACAGTAACATAGATATCCATACCTCAGTTCTACCACACTTATACAATAACACAGACATCCATACATGAGATCTACCACACTTATACAGTAACATAGACATCCATACCAGAATTCTACCACACTTCTACAGTAACACAGACATCCATACCTGAGTTCTACCACACTTATACAGTAGCACAGACATCCATCTATACACCAACACAGATAAAGCATAGCATAGATTCTATTCTTGCTCAAGAACAAATCCCAAATAAGAAAACAATAGTGATTGAAAAATTAGTAATAGTCAGAAATTTCGGACTAAAAATGAGGCCTAACGTGCCAATTAACTTATACTAATGTGCAAGAACTGTTCATAAGTGTAAAGGCATGAAGAAACCCACTTTTCTGGAAGCTGGCTGTTCCAGCCCTCATTGGGTTGATGCGTCTGTTTGAGGGGAGCTGAAACAAGTGATGACCCCGATGTGATGGGTCAGCAATACTTTTCTCTGCAAGCTTTTCAGTTCTGGAGGTGTGCAGATCTTTTCTGCAAGTCTGATGATGCAGTTTGCCTGATGATGCAGTTTGTGAGTGTTGTGTTTGGTAAAAATGTTTAATTTCTGAAAGCTGAATAACAAGAGCAAATCAAGCTTTTTATATTGTTTTACAGATTTTACAAATGCAGGGTTAATATGTAAGAACAGAGAACTGGCTTTCTGTCATGTTTACTGATGGTCTTAAGGAAATGAAGGTGTGAACTTGAAATAGACAAGTGCAAACTGCATCATCAGGCAAACTGCATCATCAGACTTGCGTGCGTGCGGGAAAGCGTTGAGACTGTTACGAACACCGATTACAACAGTGAGTGTGAGCATGGATGTGCATTAATTAGCAAAAACAAAACTGAAAGGAGTGACTGCATGAAATATCTGTGAATTGTTTTTATACTGTAGGCACCATACACTCACTCGCCTCTTTATTAGGTACAATGGCTTTGTAGCTAATTTATTATGTTCAATTGCTTGTTAACACAAATAGCTAAACTGCCAATCACATGGCCGCAACTCAATGCATTTAGGCGTGTAGGGGTGGTCAAGACAACTTGCTGAAGTGCAAACTGAGCGTCAGAATAGGGAAGAATGGTGATTTATGTGACTTTGAATGTGGCATGGTTGTTGGTGCCAGACGGGCTGGTCTGAGTATTTCAGGAGCTGCTGACCTACTGATATTTTCACACACAACCATCTCTAGTGTTTACAGAGAACGGTCCAGAAAAGAGAAAATATCCAGTGAGCAACAGTTGTGTGGACGAAAATGCCTTGTTGATGTGAGAGGTCAGAGGAGAATGGGCAGACTGGTTCAATATGATAGAAAGGCAACAGCAACTCAAATAACCAACCAAAATCTCTGAGGAATGTTTTCAACACCTTGTTGAAAATATGCCACGAAGAATTAAGACAGTACTGACGGCAGAAGGGGGTCCAACCTTTTACTTGCAAGGTGTACCTAATAAAGTGGCCAGTGAGTGTATATGATGTACATATAGGTCCATGAAAGTGTAATTATTTTCTGCCAGATTAAGACTGGTGTGTTTATATGCTCACTCTGCTCAAAAATCTGATGAAAATCTTCGTTTACATGCGCACTACAAGTCATCCAATCCAAAATGGTGCTCATGTGTGGAGTGGAAACATCACACGAGGTCCAGTCAGAGTGAGATGAGTTTCCAGTTGGCACGCTTGCGTTTTTAATTGCTTTAAAATGATGTCAAGACTCAGAAAAACGTATTTCACATGTGCTAATTACAACCCCAATTCCAATGAAGTTGGGACATTGCGTTAAACATAAATAAAAACAGAATACGATGATTTGCAAATCCTTTTCAACCTATATTCAGTTGATTACATTACAAAGACAAGATATTTAATGTTCAAACAGATAAGCTTTATAGTTTTTTTGCAAATATTCACTCATTTTGAATTTGATGCCTGTAACATGTTCCAAAGTTGGGACAGGGGCAATAAAAGACTGGGAAAGTTGAGGAATGCTCAAAAAACACCTGTTTGGAACATTCCACAGGTGAACAGGTTAATTGGAAACAGGTGAGTGTCATGATTGGGAGCATCCCTGAAATGCTCAGTCCTTCACAAGCAAGGATGGGGCGAGGTTCACCACTTTGTGAACAACTGTGTGAGCAAATAGTCCAACAGTTTAAGAACAACATTTCTCAACGTACAATTGCAAGGAATTTAGGGATTCCATTATCTACAGTCCATAATATCATCAAAAGATTCAGAGAATCTGAAGAAATCTCTGCAAGTAAGCAGCGAGGCAGAAAAGGTTTTTATTTATGTTTTACACAATATCCCAACTTCATTGGAATTGGGGTTGTAAAGATGGTTGAGAGGACAATGTCAGACACATAAGCAGGACACCCGTCCCTCCGACGTCTTTCCACTAAGAAGTGGACGCACATGCGCAGAACATACTCACATGCTCCGACTAGAAATGTAATCAGATACAGAACATTTACATGGCTATTATTCTTCTATTTAAGGGATTATTTACAGGATTAGCCACCTTGTTCAATCGGATAGAAATTGTATTCTGAATGGCTTCATTCGCTCTAGACCATTCGGATTGAAGTGTATACATGAACAGATTCTATTCCGATTGAGCTATTAGTTGGATTATTAATTAATTATTAAGCCGCATGTAAATGTGTTTCAGACCTTGACCTACATTTCCTATAATCCAAAAGACAACATGACCAACACAAAATACAGTTTTTAAATGATCATTTCACTTATTAATAGAAAAAAGTTATCCAAGGCTAACTGGCCTTGTGTGAAAAGTAATCGCCTCCTTAGTTATGCAATCAACCAATTAACCAGACTTAGAAGCCAACTGTGTTCAATTAAAATAGATACACTCAGTCTTGATTTCTGCCATCCCTGTTGAATCTAAAGATCATTTAAACAGAACATTTCCAGTAGGGGGGAGAATCTTTAGGCACCTCATGATTCGATGACTTGGGAGTTTTAAAGCAAAGTATTTGTAATGATCCATAATGTAAATGCATTATGGATTAGTATAATCGGGTGGAGGGGGGGTGGTCGCTGTGTCAGTAAAATGCATGCAGCCCTGGTTCTCAATGTCTGACTATGTGACTGAAGGTCATATAGCAATGAAGTCTCGCCTCGCCAGTAGCTACAATAAGACAGAGATTAAGACAAACATTTGGAGATGAATGGACTTATTTGCATTTATAAGCACTGCAGTTCCTGGTACGTTAAATCTGCAACAAGAGATTGTCTCTCTCTAAAAAGATGCGAAGATGAAGTTGCTTCTTTTTCGAATTTTCCTGTTCCACCTTAAATGGTGCAGCAGTTACATTTGGCACCTCAAGCATAATTTAAGGTGGAACGGGAAAATTCAAACAGGAAGCTGGCGAATGAGAAGCGACTTCAGTCTCGTAAATCAGTCAAACATTGAGACATTTAACAAGAAACTGCTCTAGTTTTGAGGAAAAGTTTTCTGGCGGAGATGGAAGGAAAGCGGCTACAGCTAAAGCTTAAAGCAGAGCAAAGTAAGTCTGCACTCTCGTTTATATTTTTAAGCCTATACTAGGACATAAGCACATGCTGAGACATACTGGACATTAAACCAAGGTGGTTTGATTTTTGTGGAAAGGACAAAATGTCTCTTCTTAACATTTGGGTTGTGACTCCTGACCGAACTTGGCTTTAATACACAGTGTGCCGGTCAGATTTCTCACTCATCCAGTTGCATTTTTGTTATGTGCTGCAGACTGTCCGGGTACTGTCCTTACCCACTTCCAAGTTTCGCCTTTTATGTTCCATCAACATTACATTATAAATGAATATTTCGAAAATTGATTTTTGACATTTATGAATCGATTCAGAATCGTTCATGTCCGCACTGTGATGCATCTAAGAATCAATTTTTTCCCGCACCCCTAATTTCCAGCAATGTGAAATAGGCTGAGAGACCTGGAAGTTACTCCAGTGAACCACAATGACAGCCATTCTCTCTAAATGGAGAAAACCTGCACCTGCTGCATAGTCTTCTCAGAAGTGGCAGACTAATTGAAAATTCAAAAGTGCAAGATGACTTGATCACAGAAAAACCCAGATCCACATCTAAGGTACTGTAAGCCTCGCTCACCTCAGATAAGGTCAGCGCTCATAATTCCACAATTAGAAACAGACTACACAAAAATGGTATCAGTGGGAGAACTGCAAGGCATACACCACTGCTAGTCAGAAGGTACATAAATCTCACATTTGCCAAAAACAACTTGATGATCCCCAAGCCTTCTGAAGTAATGTTCTGTGAATTGAGGACTCAAAAATGAAACTTTTTGGAAGACCGGGATCCCGGTAAAGCTAACATAGCATTCCACAATTAGAACATTATACTATGATCAAACACAGTAGTGGTTGTGTAGTGGTGTGGGGATGTTTTGCTGCTTTAGGGCCTGGGTGACTTTCCATATCTGACAGAACCATGTATTCTGCTCTCTATCAAAAAATCCTTCAGGACAAGGTCCATGCACGATCCGTGATCTGAAGTTCAAGTGCAAGTGGGTTATGCAGCAAGTCTGCGATTGAAAGTTTAAAAGCAAGACCGTTTCTGAATGGCTCTAAAGACAAAAAGGTTTTGGAGCGGCTTTGCCAAAGTCCTGTTTTGAAGCCCATTATGATGCTGTGTCAGGACTTTAAACAGGCAGTTCATGCTTGAAAGCCCTTCAATGTGGCTAAATTAAAGCACCTCTGAAAACTGGGCCCGAATTCCTCCACAGTGATGTGAAAGACTGATCTCCAGTTTTAGGAAGCTTTTGGCTGAAAACGTTGCAAATGATATTGACACAAATAGTTTTGGGGCAATTACTTTTGCATATAGGTGGTATAGGCATTGCACAACCTTTTATACTTTGTTTGAGAACCTTTAAGTGTAACAATGTTCATGACAGTATATGTCTCTCAGTCATTTATATACATGTTGTATGATCTCAGTCAAATTTAATGATCTCATTGTGCTTACAGTGTAACTTTGACTATGTCATAACATTATTGCTGTAAGATATTCTGTCCTTATCACATATGTCTGTCAAACTCTGTTTCTTGTCAGTTTAAGGATAAAGTTCTTGTTATTCATGCATCTACACTCAGCTCTATCTTGTAGATATGGCACATGTCCAAGTACAGATATATGGCCATGTTCCTCTGCTTATAAAGGCATGGTTATTAGTTTAATCATTCACAGTTCCTGTCTTCCTAAAAATAGTAACATATACTGTGGTATCTCACTGTTCTGATCTCGGTTGCATACAACGCAATGCTGAGTCATGACCACTCCCTAAAATGCAGTGCTCATTAAAATGGACAGAGTTCACTTTAGCAAATGTTTGACATTTCTCTGTCAAAATAAAGGGATGGCATATTGTTATTGATGGGGTTAATTATTAGCCTTTTTTAATTCTATTGCTCACCAACGGGCCACAAACTAGTACTGCGTCAATACTGCGTATTGTTTGATATCAGGCCGCAACAATGCAGCAGTGAAAAGGGGAGTTCGCAGCTTAACTCCTGAACTCCATTTTATTGCTATCAATGTAATTAATATTATCATAATAGCATTCTTTAAATGAAAACTTCATGACTTCCATTCAATTTTACAGAATTTTAATCATATCAGCACACATCACATCTCTGTATGGGCTTGTTGGGTTAATGGAAGTCAAAATTGACTAAACTGACAAGCTTAATAAATCTTTTAGTGGGGCTGCATACCCAGCAAAAAAGTCAAGAACAAAAACAATCTAAAATATGACACCATATCCATGCAGCAGAAAAAAACAGCCAAGAACAATATGAGGCAACACTCTCCTAAAATGCAGTGAGTACATGGTGATGCATGCAAATCCTCCTTCATGAATTAATGCATCCTTTTATACCAGACTGAACCAGTTTAAACCAGTGCAGCAGTGCGTTCAAAGTTAGTTTCACTTTGGTTTTTTGCCACTTGACACAATTTACGAAATGTCTACAGATTTCACATCCCACAACATGCAACACTTTCCTAAAATGCAGTGAGTACATGGTGATGCATGCAAATCCTCCTTCATGAATTAATGCATCCTTATACACCAGACTGAACCAGTTTAAACCAGTGCAGCAGTGCGTTCAAAGTTAGCTTCACTTTGGTTTTTTGCCGCTTGCCACAATAGAATTGTGTACAAAATAGTGTGCTTAGTGTGGGATGATAATTGTTTGGTGGGCCTGCGTAGCCAATCATGTACATCATGGCATCGTCCAATCGCATATCGAGGCACGGTCCTCCCTAACCCCCATCAGTCCATAAAAACCACTGTGGGCTGCGCATTGACATACGCTGTTACAAAGTTTGGGAAGCCCAGGGCTAGATGTTTACATGTTTCCTATATGTTCTATTATCCAAATTGTGAGCTTAATAATATTTAATAGCCAAACAGACATTTTAAATGCTTAAATGAGAAAACAGTTGGCTAATAACACGAATTAAACAGTAATGTGTTCTAGTATTCAGAACTGACTTCGTTTGTTTTTGAAGAGTTGTAAAAGTGAGAAAATGCAGCTTACATGTCACAGATGGGTTTGTTCACTCCCTGAATTCTCATTATAACCAATGAAAACCTATGCAGGACAATATATCATGCTCATTTACGTAAAAGCATTTAGAATTCCCTTACTGACTTTGGTGAGCAAGACAAAACAAACTAACATCATAATTGTGCCCTTAATCTGATCTTACTCTGAAACATAGCACAAGCAAGTCATCTGAGCTCTTGTGCTAAAACCACAGGATGCCAAATGCTGATAAACACACAGACACACACACACACTCACTCAAACACACACACACAAAAGAATACTCAGCACAGGCAGAGACTTCCACCTTAGGTCCTTCAGCAGATAAAAATAAAAACCAATCTCAAACAAAATCTCAGGAACCCAGCCTTACAAATAGAGCCTGATTGATAAATTGGCATGCCGATATTAATATAAGCCAGTTGCAGATAACTCACTATCAGCGTACACAACAACCGATAAGCGACCAAAAAACAAAACAAAACAAAAAAAAAAAAAAAAAAAAAAAAAAAACAGAAAGGCGGAAGACAGACCCTTCAAGAATGAGTCAAGAATCAGTTGTGAGTGTTGACTGATATGCTGTGAAACAAACACATCTCAAAACGGAATTCCGGTACAGTAAAGAGCATCACAGCATGTTCAGTTGCTCCCATGTTATGCCTGAAAAAATCCTATTTGGAAAACTACAGGGTGACCCAAAGACCCGAGAGCCTGTCTGCATTTACACTTACCTCCTGTTGCTAATATTATAAGACCCTCCCCTACACCCCATAACTCCCCACTTTCTCCATCTACCCGGCTCAGAAAACATGATGGAATATAGAAAGATGCTAATACTGAAGGGTGTGGAGGGGGGTGGTGGAGGGGTTGTTGCAATAAAAGAAGCACCAACACCGGAAGTCCTTTTCTAAGAATTATTACATATGAAGTAGAGTTGGATGCAAAATTAATGACATTTGTCCTGGACAGGTATGTAAATGTAGGACACAAAGAGTTAATCTGTTTGAATGGCTGAGTTTACACAATGAATTCACAAGCAAGTCCCTCCTCAGTAATGAGCTCACCTAACTGAAAGCCATTATCAACATGAGCCTGTCTTCCACTGCCCATAGGTGGAGCCATTCAGCAGCACTTCTATACACTCACCAAAATTACTTTCTATGTGGTTGATAAGGTATACGCCTTGATAAGGTATATGAACCACTTTTAAGATCCCTGGGACCAAATTATAACCCCCAGTCTAAGAAATCCTGCTTTGCCTATTCTTGAGCAAATTATCAACACACAAATCAATACGAACTGATTGCCATGTGTTTATAGCCTTGTAACTTTGCCATCTCCTCAGACAAAATAGACGCTAGAGCTGCATGCCCACTCTACCTAAATGTTGTCGCTGTACAAAGAGGTATTTGGAGAGAACTTGGACAGCATGATTAGCCAAAATGTCTCTGTGAAAAAGCAAAATGTATTGGTAAGTAAACATAACTGGTAATTTGCCAAGCAGAATAAATGAATACACTGCCAGGGCAAGCAGTACTGGACTGCAGCCCTCTACTCAAGCAATGCTAGCACAATGTTAAAAATCTCACCTTCTCTTTACTGGCCTAAATATAGTATTAAGTGAGAATCTGAAATCCACATTGTTTCAAAAGAAGTATAAGTGAGGTGTGATTCATATGACATCACAACATGCTTCTGTTATTGCTGGCTTATAGCCACACGTGCAGAGGGACCCATTATGAAGCGCAGCAAAACTACCTGCCGTTCACAGTGACAGTGGTCTGGTAGCCAGCAGGCAGGGTAATATGGAGGTCCACCGTGGTTCGTAGCATGTTCTCCTTGGTGTCTCCACCCGGAGACCCTCCTCCATCAGGGACTGCATTACGGAAAATCTTGCGAGGGGCTGGCTGGGGAGCTGGGGGTGGAGGGGGGGCCTTGGCCTTCATTCTCCTTCTGTGGGATTGAGAGAGATGAGATATGAGAGACTAAACTAACCTGGGCAATGCACATTCTACTCCAACTCTACTCTTAGCTGTAACCTATATTTCAGTTTATTAACTGCAAATTTTGTTTCTCTTGCATGCTTTCTGTTAGGTATACCACACTGCCCCATGCTACCTCTACGTAACTACAACCCCAATTCCAATGAAGTTGGGACGTTGTGTAAATCATAAATTAAAACAGAATATGATGATTTGCAAATCCTTTTCTACCTATATTCAATTGAATACTCTACAAAGACAAGATATTTAATGTTCACATAGATAAACTTTATTGTTTTTCACAAATATTCACTCAATTTTGAATTTGATGCCTGCAACACGTTACAAAAAAGTTGGGACAGGGGCAACAAAAGACTGGGAAAGTTGAGGAATGCTCAAAATACACCTGTTTGGAACATTCTACAGGTGAACAGGTTAATTGGAAACAGGTGAGTGTCATGATTGAGTAATAAAGGGAGCCTCCCTGAAACGCTCAGTCATTCACAAGCAAGGATGGAGTGAGGTTCACCACTTTGTGAACAACTGCGTGAGCAAATAGTCCAACAGTTTAAGAACAACGTTTCTCAATGTGCAATTGCAAGGAATTTAGGGATTTCATCATCTACAGTCCATAATATCATTAAAAGATTCAGAGAATCTGGAGAAATCTCTGCAAGTAAGCAGCAAGACAGAAAACCAACAGTGAATGCCCGTGACCTTCAATCCCTCAGGAGGCACTGCATTAAAAACCGACATCATTCTGTAATGGATATTACCACATGGGCTCAGGAACACTTCAGAAAACCATTGTCAGTGAACACAGTTCGTCACTCCATCTAAAAGTGCAAGTTAAAACTCTGCCATGCAAAGTGAAAGCCATATATCAACAACACCCAGAAACGCCGCTGGCTTCTCTGGGCCCGAGCTCATCTGAGATGGACTGATGCAAAGTGGAAAAGTGTCCTGTGGTCTGACGAGTCCACATTTCAAATTGGTTTTGGAAATCATGGACGTCGTGTCCTCCGGGCCAAAGAGGAAAAGGACTGTCCAGATTGTTATCAGTGCAAAGTTCAAAAGCCAGCATCTCTGATGGTATGGGGGTGTGTTAGTGCCCATGGCATGGGTAAATTGCACATCTGTGAAGGCACCATTAATGCTGAAAGATACATACAGGTTTTGGAGCAACATATGCTGCCATCCAAGCAACGTCTTTTTCAGGGACGTCCCTGCTTATTTCAGCAAGACAATGCCAAGCCACATTCTGCACGTGTTACGACAGCGTGGCTTCGTAGTAAAAGAGTGTGGGCACTAGACTGGCCTGTCTGCAGTCCAGACCTGTCTCCCATTGATAACCTGTGGCGCATTATAAAGCGCAAAATATGACAACGGAGACCCCGGACTGTTGAGCAACTGAAGTTGTACATCAAGCAAGAATGGGAAAGAATTCCACCTACAAAGCTTCAACATTTAGTGTCCTCAGTTCCCAAACACTTATTGAGTGTTGTTAAAAGGAAAGGTGACGTAACACAGTGGTAAACACGCCTCTGTCCCAACTTTTTGGAACATGTTGCAGGCATCAAATTCAAAATGAGTGAATATTTGCAAAAAACAACAAAGTTTATCTGTTTGAACAATAAATATCTTGTCTTTGTAGTGTGTTCAGTTGAATATAGGTTGAAAAGTATTTCCAAATCATCGTATTCTGTTTTTATTTATGTTTTATGCCACGTCCCAACCCCAGTAGTTCTTGCATTTCATAAGTTACACAATAAAGTGTGGTTAGGATTGAGATATCACATTGTCAAGGTGATAGACTATTTGTCTCTATGTAATCAGAAGTGTCCGGTTATGTGTGTCTCTTATCTGCTATTGGTGTTCTCAGATAATTCAATCTGAATATCACCAACAATGTTTACAGATAAATGCCACTGCAGCAACAGCATCAACAACACACACATTTAAGCATCTATGTTAAAAGTTAAAAATGCATTGTTTGAGCCCCAAATATTGCAAACAACCAGAACAACCCAACTCCAGTATGTTCTTTAGTAAGCAGTGCAGCATCATGGATATACCAATCACAAATCCAATTCCAAAAAGTTGGGACAGTAGGTAAAATGCTAATAAAACAAACGCAGTGCTTTATAAATCTACCTACCTCCCACTTTTTTAGGAATGGTACTGTATTTAATAACATCAATGACACTTCACACGGGCTGCAGAGTATAAAAACACAAATGCCATTTACATCAATCAGTTCAGCTATTTCACACTCTCAATGTATATAGAAAAATGTGAAAATATGCAAAAATATACATATACAGGTTTCTAATAGAAATGTTCCTGCCATTCTGGTTATTTACGCCCTACACGACACCACCACTCTCACTTAAAGACCTTGAAGGAGGACACAAGTAAATCATTCACAGGTTTCAATGTCACTTCTCTTTCCCAGTTCTTTGTTGAAAACAAATATGCTACAGTAAAGTGTCGTTCTGCAAACGTTCCGCTGTCACATGTGCAAATTGAACACTAACAAATGCCTTTTTCATTTCTCCAAGTCAATCAATCCAACTTTCTTTTCTCCTCTGAGCAAATATTAATACGAGATAGGATCACTGGACTCACTTCAAAGCAGTCCTGGTCTCCGTGTGCTGACAGTTCGTTTGATACTGTTTAAGAATCCCCACAAGCACCAGAGCAAAAGAAGCAGCGCAGAATGTCAGACGACGTCTGTACAGGACAGCTGTTGGTGGAATGCACGTGAATGGGCTGCAGTTGGTAGATGTTGACCTCAGCCTGGTAATTATTAATAAAGGCGGGTTCTCTAATGTCACAGCCCTGTTGTATCATGCACTTATTATGCAATCTGTGATGTGTTCACTGGATGTGTAACAAGGCAGGTCAGACCAATTTAAATCTACAACACAGATCTGATAAGAAGAAACAATGACATAACACTGTTGACCTGTCCTATGAACGCAACATGTAGAGTTGTGAAGCAGCAGTTGTTCAAGTCTGCTGGTTTGGTTAGCGCCATGATATGTGCGAATAGCCACACCTCCGGTGTTGACAGGATAGGACGTCCTGAAAGTGTGCTCTTGTCTAGAGCTCCGTGCCTGCACAGCACCTCCAACAAAGAGCTCTTTACGACAGAGCCAACTTGTGTGGGAGAGCAGGAAACTCTCAGTTTCCCAGCTGGCACTTCCAAACATGCAGCATCCAGTGCGACTAGGTTACTAATGGATCTCCTCAGTCTTTTGAAAGATGGGCTTTTAATGTTTGGCTGATCGTGTTTCAAACACTGGCATATACTTTCAGTGGGGTTACAGTGAGAACTCTCCATGGTATAAATCATACAATGGAACAAAGTTGAAAATGACTGGAGAGGAAGCATCTTTTTAATGAGATATGTCAAGAAGGGCCGTAAGGAGCTTGATGATTCAATGTGAAGGAATGGGAAGGTGCTTAGATTGTGAATATGAATAACTGTATAACTATTCCAGTTTTTGTTGGGTCTAACAAACAGTGGAAGTCAATAGTCACCCAAATCGTTACTACAAATGAAATGCCAATATTATTCAATTTGCATTGTACACAGTCTCACTTTTTGCACTGTTCATTTGAATCAGTGTGTAAAACCCTTAAGGATGCACTCAGGAAGATCTTGCTGACAAAACCTGTTTGAAAAAAACATATATTCAAAAGCAAATAGCTGATTATGATGGCTAGTGCCTCATGCTAATGCCAACCACACATTTGCAGAGTTTTAGGCTGAGGGATATCAGTCACATTACTATCTCTGTCATTCGTTATTGACACTGCACCTTATCAGTTATAGGTAGGTAAGAGGCCTGGGCTCAAACCCAGCTGTCTCAACACACTATTAGCCGACTAGCCTGATTAAGAGATTAGCGTTTATGGGTGCCTACTCCTTCCATGACCTAAATCGGCTCCTGCTCCCTCTCTCTTCTGCTCTTTCTCTCTCTGAAACTGTCAGTAAAACCCAACTTACCCAAATCCATGCTCCAGTTCATTCCTTCTGCAATACTGCAGAAAAAGCTTCTGTCATAGAAGCAATTTGGGAACCAGCCTCTCCAGGAAATCCAGGTTCCATGCAATTTGGCTTAAGCTTTTGGCTAAAAGTTTGATGATTTAAGTAAGACGTACCTAAAATATCCTATTCTTTTCAAACACTTTCATACAAGTAAAACACTACCCATGTACTGAAATAGAGGCAACTCCACTGTGCTACTCTGGTCAAGCCAAATGAGAAGCAAATGAGTGCAAGTGAACATGGGTTGCATATTTATATGTTTTATTTTTTTAAGAAAATCGTGAAAACATTGTTAATACATATGTACAAGGTCTCCTTGTCTGGGAGCGTAAGAATGCAAAAGAGGCCATCTGATGGTGAGATCCTGTAAGCCCTAGCTAGACAGTGAGGCACAGTTCACTGCATATAATAACAAACAAAAGGGTTGGACAGGCAAAAAAGGTTCTAACCTCTTCTGTTCCCTCTGTTCACACTGAAAGGGTCAGAAATTATCTATTTAAAATGTTCATAAACCTTACCAGGGAAGAACATGCCACAAAGCTGCTGAAAAAGCCAGCACTAAGGCCCAATCCTATTTCACCCCTTACCCCATGTGGGACAACACGTTCATGTCTAGGGGTAGGGGGTCCCAATTTTTGTTAAGATAGAGGAGTAGGGCAAAGTGTTAGGACTATATGGCCCTGCAAACAGAGGTTATTCAGAGACTCACTCCAAACACACAAATATGAGCATTTTCTCTGTTAAAAATTATGATAATCATTGTATTATCTTAGTTTAATGTTGTTCCAATGTATAAAAACCTGTATAAAAAAGGAAATCGCTAATAGCATGCTTATATCTTGTTAGCTAGCTAGATAACTTTCCCGTTCCACCTTAAATAGTCCAGCAGTATTGACACCCGAAGAACAATTTGAGCAAGAAGCTGGTGAACAGCTGACTTCAGCTTCATATCACCAAAGAATTAGCGGAATTACCAACAAGGTGGCTGAACTTTTGAGGGTTGTCCTATTTCGTACGGCAAGATTTCAACCACTACCCCTTGTAACTCAGTTCCAAGGCTTTAGGGTGACCCTTGAAAACAAAGTATAGGGGTCAAAAGAAGAAATGGGACTGGATCCAAATCTGTAAACTTTAGACTATTCTGCCAGCCATTATGTAATTCCACACAATCATTCTGAGAAGGCTTAACATAAGAAACTGAAAGAAATAATAATAAAAAAAAGACCAGTTACTCCAAAATACTAGTGGCATGAATGAAAATGAGCCTGTTTTGTACAGCCTAGTTTCATACATAAATACAATATTTCCTCTGGGAGGGAAGGTCTTGTTTCAAAGCTCAGAGCAACATGCGCATACAAAGGCAAGAACTGAAGTGACAGCTTGTCCAAATACCTTGGTCCAGGAAAAACAGAAAAGCCTGACTTGAAAGAGGTGACTGAAAGGTTTCAAGTAGTCATTTGGCAACTGTACCACGATTCACCCTCCACTCAGACAAAGCTGCCTGTTTGTCAAAGGAAAGTTCACAAACCTCTCAACTTTCTGCCTTAGAGAGCGCTGCCCAGATTAAGCTGGCTGTGTTCTTAAAATGAAATGGTCAAAACAAGACAAGAAAAAAATTCTCATATATTCAAATATGTTCAAATTTTAAATACATTACCGTGCAAAAAAATATATTTTGCAAAGAAAATAAGTAAGAAGTAAGAAGATACATATCTATAGTATGCAAAAGATTTCCAAGTCACTGGGCCTCATTCACCAATATCTTCCCAAGTTTTTTCTTAAATTTATTCTTGAGAAAGGTCCTAAGAAAAAAAGTCTACATCAGATTCATGTTGTTTTCTTATCACATCTTTCTGCTCTTCTGTGTGTGTAGATTCTGTTCGTACCCAACACCAAATCCTAAATAAGAAAACACTGGGAATGACCAGTGGTGAACGAGGATCAAATGTTATGTCTCCTAAATACACAAGAGCGCTACCAGTGTAAATTATCATTTGACCCCAAAAGCACATAGTGATCAGAGTACTGACCTGGGGGTCACCACACATTTTTGCCCATTAGTTTTATTCAGTTTCTAAAATAAACATATTGCCTCATAGACAATGACTGAGCTACTTAAAACCTGTTGACTGTTTGCAAATCCCCACAGTATGTGGATCCCTATTTAGTTCTAATAAAAGTCAAAATAAATCGTTGGTTTCTTAGTTTATGGTCAACAATAGCGTGTTCTTCCCTTTGTTTGGTAACCACACAAAGGCAGTTTTAAAAGATTAGAAAAAATTGGACATTTTCTACATTAGAATATGCAGTTTTTAATACTAATGGATTTAAATGGTCAGATGTCATGTGGACAGCCCTATGCAGCACCAGCCAAAAATTTGGAGACAGCTCCTCATAGATAGTTTTCCTAATATTGTAGTATCTTCCACATTTTATAATAATACTAACACATGCAGAATTACTACAATCAGAAATATTGATATGTAGCTATTTAGACTCTACCACAACACCAGTTGCTTAAACACAAGCACAAGAACAAACAAAAGAGGCTCTCCTGCAATCAAGCTCACCTTGCTCAACAGCACAAGTGTCACTGGGGAGTATCTAGAGAAATCATGCAGCATCCATTTCTGAATGTTACAACCAAGCTGCATAACCTGGGGTTTGTGGTACACAAACACTAAAGTCAGGTAATCTAAGTGGTTCTAAAAACAAACCCCTGAACTAAAAATTTCTGATGATGGACTAATTCACAGTTACATTACTCCATCATTTATGTGTCATCAGAAGGTGCTGTGTTGATCTGCTCTGGCTGTGTCCCTAAATCACAACACAATGTCCTATAGTGATACAAAACAAAACAGCAAGTATTTGTAGATTTTGTATACTGCAGCTCTCAAGTCTGATTAGATTTCTTGTTTTGCCATCATCTGAACACGGTCTTATTTTAGTCTCATGGTAAACTGGACCTGCCTCCATCTGAAGTAACTGGAACGTTCTCATTACTGAATATCAACAAAACCTTTAAACAGAAGAAAACAGTCTTTTCTATAAACAAAAAAATGTTCACTGCTGGTTGAGGATCTAACTTTTTTCCATGATGGCTGAACTGGGTATTATTTGTTGGTTGATATTCCAACATCCTTGGAGGATAGATGGGAATGTTATTATTTTAATTTAATAATAAAACAGATGTATGTTGTTTGGTTTATATTCAGTTGACCTTGGTGGATATTTTCAATAGGTTTCAGAGAAGAAGAGACAGAATAACCTCCTCGTTTACTTCCAAAACTTACAATGCAAAGAAGGACTTACGAGATTTATATTTAATGCTATACTATAATAAGAACGTTTTTATGCTATATATTATTTAATGTTAGATTTTGCAAAATGTAATATAATTTATTAATATTACACATATATCATGTATAATGAATGATTATGCATGTACAAAAAAAATACAAATCAGCTAATCATTTTTTTTATGTTCAGAGAAAAGGGAATGGTGAAACATATTTATATATATATTATATACACACACACACACACACACACACGCACACATATACATATATACACATATACATACATACATATACATATATATATATATATATATATATATATATATATATATATATATATATATATATATATATATATAAACAAAACTTGCTGACTGTGTGGCATCAGATTGCAAGCTCACAATGGCTCTCCAACACAAAACAAGCACAGGTGCCATTCAAAGGTCGCCCTGTCTCCTCCACTTTCAATATAAAAGCTCATTCCCATGGCCAACATAATAGGTGATCTCATGAGAAGAGGCACATTTTCATTTTCTCATGAATGGTATTCAGAACGAGGTGTAACTGGTATTTATACATCATGAGCATAACCCAAACAATAATTAATTTAAATTTAATATTGGAGATTGTTGACTTAAGATAAGGAAGATGCCTCTCAAAGATGAGTAATAAAACCTAGCATATTGATTTGTGACCCTCATGGTGTCAGAAGTGTGCTAACCCATAAACTACGCAACTAAACCATCCACCTGCTTTTGGAGAACCTCTCTAGGCAACTGGAGCATAAGAGCTGACCTGTTAGTGCTCAGCCGAGTGGCTGAGCATCCACACAAACAATAGCAGCTTTATTAGAGCCCATTAATCCTGCTTTTGTTCTAGCCTTTCTGTTTTAGGCCAGAACACAGCACAGCGAATCGGAGTGCAGCAGCCACTCAAGTCTAAAGTCAAAAGGATTTTACGAGGCAGGAAAAAAGAACTGTGCGTTAGTCATTATTTCCTAAAAGGAACAGCTAAAAATAATGACCAGATACAAAGTTCCTCTTTTTGAGTGGCTTACACTTGAAATCAACCAGGGTCAGATATTGAAGGAAAATGTCACCACTATTTTACTCTGTGTGAAAACATGCAAGAATAAGGAAACCATGATGCTGGTAATAAGACTAAAACTAGAAATGCACACACGACATAAAACAGGTTTTGAGTTATTGTGCTGTCAGGGAGTTCCTTCACCCTCAGCCTCGACTGGACAAAACAGCACAACAGCACATGCCTCTCAGTACCCACAGTGTTCTCTTAGCAACCTATATTTACACCCTGAAAAAGAGAGAGAGAGAGAGAGAGAGAGAGAGAGAGAGAGAGAGAGAGAGAGAGAGAGAGAGAGAGAGAGAGAGAGAGAGAGAGAGAGAGAGAGAGAGAGAGAGAGAGAGAGAGAGAGAGAGAGAGACAGACAGACAGACAGACAGACAGACAGACAGATGGGGGAGAGAGAGCAAAAGCAAGAGAGAGACCAAGAGAGAGACTGAGACAGACAGAGAGACAGACAGACAGAGAGATGGGAGAGAGAGAGCAAAAGCAAGAGAGAGAGACCAAGAGAGAGACTGAGACAGACAGAGAGATGGGGGAGAGAGAGCAAAAGCAAGAGAGAGAGACCAAGAGAGAGACTGAGACAGACAGACAGACAGACAGACAGAGAGATGGGAGAGAGAGAGCAAAAGCAAGAGAGAGAGACCAAGAGAGAGACTGAGACAGACAGACAGACAGACAGACAGACAGACAGAGAGATGGGGGAGAGAGAGCAAAAGCAAGAGAGAGAGACCAAGAGAGACAGACAGATAGAGACACAGAGAAATAGGGGGAGAGAGAGAGAGAGAGAGGGCGCTAGCAGCTGCAAATTTATGACTGAGGAGGCTTCATGCAAAGAATGAATGACTCAGGCGACAGACGGCTCTAGAGGGATATTCGACTCCTCTCCAGCGTTTGTTTGTCGTTGCTAGGCATGTGGCCTCTGGCTATCTGTGCCCGCCCTCACTCTCCAGTTACAGCTGCTTGGCAAGTGAAGATGCCCTGCCCTGTTTACAGTTCTAGGGGTTTGCAAGGCACACCCCTGGCACACAGTGCTCTCAGACAGCTTCAAAGCACAGTGCATTGTGAAGAAAGTAATGACCACATGGACTAAAAGTGCACTACAGTATCTTTAAGAGAGGCACTCCAAGAACAACACAGGTCCACTGCTCATGTCCGCTCTAGAAGTACAGTACCAGTAAAACATAAACGTAAAAAGTACAGTACAAAGTAGTTTAGAAATGGGGGCATCAGGCAAGCCACAATTTGCAGGGCGAATTTACTTTACAGTAAATATTGTATGCTTAATAAGAGATTTTCATGTCACTTATTTGTGCTGTTATGGTTATTAAAAATGACACATCTACACCTACATAGCTGACAATTTTTTTGCTTCACCCAAAAAGGGGCATAAATTCACACAAAAAAGACTATATCCACAACCCAAATTAATTTAGAGAACATAGAAAATAAAGCCCCAGATGAAAGGAACCTGCATAAGAAGCAGCATGAGTACTGTACTGACATCAAGTGTCGGCTTCTTTGCCAGTAAAAGATCACACTCAGCAGTAGTATCCTATGTTCCAAAATACTCAGCCTGTTCAAAGATTCATCACAATTACTGGCCTAAGCACATGTAAGCTGTAACCACACACACACACACTGATATAAGTCCAGATACGATAATAACTAAGTGTAGGATTTGCAAGCCTACGTCTGTCTGCGAGACGGCAAAAAAAGGAATCCCTAACTCTGTCCAAGTTCATTTCCAGCCTCGACTGCAGTGACCATCAGGCCAGCCGTAATTTCTTGCAACACTGTGGTCTGTAGTCGGTTCTTGATGAATTTAAGTGGTAAAAACTAACAGCTCGCTGCCATTAGATTCACAGGGCTTTCCTTTACCAACATTAAATAGGATGCTATGCTGTCACAAGTCAGGGCTGAAAAAACTGGTACAAGCCATAGCCAACTATTTTGCAAGGCAAATTGTGCCTATATTTCTCAAATGCAATTAAGCACATTAAACTAATTGCATTTTCACACATTTAAACCAGAGATTGATGCTCTACTAATCACTTCAGCAACACACTGTTTATTAGCTGTTCAGCACAGATGTGCACAGAGTGTGTCTGTAGCTGCTGTTATGGACCAATTTCATCCTGCAACTTGGAAAAAACTGATTGCATAGAGAAAAGGGCTATGTGACTTTTGAGGTATAATATACGACATAATCAGAAGAATACAAATGAAAGTATTAAATAAAATTACCATAACTACATATTATTAAAAAACGTATATATTATAAATAACAGTAGTAAAATAAAACAAAAAAAAGGCACTTGCCTCCCCTACTTGAATGGGAACGACGTTCCTCTTTGGACACACCTACTCAAAGAAGAGGGTTCTTTACTCTTACTATTCTCCACAATGTGGAACATCACTGAAGTGTTCGTCTATTTAAAAGTCTGTTGCAGATTACTGAAGGTAGTAGTGGGCGGTATAGCACTTAACCCGGCACAGAGGTTGCAGTTCTTATCGAGGTTTCAGTTGTATCATAGCCTTTATACCAGACTTTCAGAACAATGAAGTAAACTTTCATTGTTATGCAGGCGATACTCAACTGTACAGATCAGCCAAGCCTGATGACAAATACAGGTTAAAGAAAATGGAGGACTGTGTAAAAGACATGAAAGGCTGGATGTCACGTAACTTCCTCCTATTAAACAGTAACAAAACAGAGGTTCTCCTTCTGGGTCCAAAATTAGCAAATTAGTAAATTACCAGATTTAATCTTAAATCTCGCCGACTTTCCAGCCACACCTGGCTCAGCAGCAAAAAATCTTGGCATTATAATAGATTCAGATTTATCATTCGATCAACACATAGGCAGCATCACTAGGACAGCTTTTCTACATCTTCGCAACATTGCCAAGATAAGAAATGCCCTGTCCCTGCGTGATGCAGAAACACTAGTACACACTTTTATTACTTCTAGGCTACTGTAACGCACTACTGTCAGGATGCACGAGCAGGAGTTTAAACAAACTCCAACTAGTCCAAAACGCCGCAGCCAGGGTCCTCACTAAAACTAGAAAATTTGAGCATATTAGTCCAGTGCTATCATCACTTCATTGGCTGCCTATTAAATTCCGTATTGATTATAAAATCCTTTTATTGACTTATAAAGCCCTACATGGTCTCGCTCCCGAGTACTTACAAGACCTTATTTCTCATTATGAGCCATCACGACCACTCAGATCACAGAGTGCTGGCTTATTAATAGTCCCCAGAATTCAGAAGGTTTCAGCTGGGGGAAGAGCTTTCTCTTATAAAGCCCCCAAACGCTGGAATGATCTTCCAGAAACTGTTCGGGACTCAGACACAGTCTCAATCTTTAAGACTAGGCTGAAAACTCACTTATTCAGATTAGCTTTTGGTAGGTAATGTTCCCCCTTAGATAAAGGCAGCAGATCCAGGGGTCCATGGACACAGGGAATTATAGTAAACTGAGACGCTGGTGCTGTTGTCCGGCTGCTCGCACGTGGTCATTCAGGTTTGTGGACAGTGGAGCGGAGGGATGCCAAACTGTTTCAGAGTGCTGCCGTGTCTGTGTGTCCTTCTGGTTCTCTCCTGTTAGTTAAGCTGTCATAGTCAGATCTGCCGGAGTCGTTAGCCACACTCTGTAAATGTTTACACCCTGTTTATGTACAAACAGACAGAATAAAACTAATTCCCTCTCCCTGCTTTCTGACGACTGACTGCTGAGCCCTCCTGCTTCCCACTTCAGACCAGCTGCCCATGCCCCAGCTGCCACCACCTGCCTTGGACGAGCTGCCCACCCTACACTGATGTTCTCATAGACTCCTAGTTATTCCTAATACCAATATTACTGCTATTAATATTTGTAGTATAATCACTTGTAGGTAGTTTGAGCAGAGGAGGATGGGTCCCCCCTGGTGAGCCTGGTTCCTCCCAAGGTTTCTTCCTCAGTTCTGAGGGAGTTTTTCCTTGCCACTGTTGCCCCTGGCTTGCCCACCTGGGGTTTTTTGTACATTCTTACAGTCCTGTTAAAACTTTGTCTTTTCCAAAATTCTGTACAGCTGCTTTGTGACAACATCCGTTGTAAAAAGCGCTATACAAATAAATTTGATTTGATTTCGCTGAATGGCTGAGTCAAGGATGTTGATGCCTGTTTTAAGTGAAAATAAAAATGCAGCAGTCCCTTGATCAACTCCCATGGTGTGGTCAACTGCTGTCTGAGGTAACAGTCCAATGTGTTGTAAAGAGACATAAGAATGGAATGAACAGATAGACTGTGTCCAGAAGATTTTGCTGCTGCTCCTGTCTGATATATAAACACAAACGGAATTAAAAGTATAGATGTTTTGCACCATGTTTGTCAGTATAGCTGGACAAGGCAAAAATGTAATATCTCTAGAATTTATAGAATTACATATACACATATATACCATCTGAATGTCGCAGCTGAAATCGAGATTCGTCAGACCAGGCAACATTTTTCCAATCTTCCATTGTCCAATTTCGGTGAGCCTGTGCGAATTGTAGTCTCAGTTTCCTGTTCTTAGCTGACAGGAGTGGCACCCGGTGTGGTCTTCTGCTGCTGTAGCCCATTTTCTTAAAGGTTCGATGTGTTGTGCATTCAGAGTATGTGGTATTCTGCATTCCTTGGTTGTAACAAGTGGTTATTTGAGTTACTGTTGCCTTTCTATCATCTCGAACCAGTCTGCCCATTCTCCTCTGACCTCTCACATCAACAAGGCATTTTCGTCCACACAACTGCTGCTCACTGGATATTTTATCTGACCATTCTCTGTAAACCCTAGTGATGGTTGTGCTTGAAAATCCCAGTAGATCAGCAGTTTCTGAAATACTCAGACCAGCCCGTCTGGCCCCAACAACCACGCCAAGTTCAAAGTCACTTAAATCACCTTTCTTCCCCATTCTGATGCTCGGTCTTCACTTCAGCAAGTTGTCTTGACCACCTCTACACGCATAAATGCACTGAGTTGTGGCCAGGTGATTGGCTGATTAGCTATTTGTGTCAAGAAGCAATTGAACGTAAGAAAGTCGCTGGTGAGTGTAACACACACACACACACACACACACACACACACACACACACACACACACACATTAGGGCTGTCAAACGATTAAACATTTTTTTAAGTGAAATGTTACAATTAAAATGGTGAACACATTTTATGCTAAATGTACTTATGTTAAAAACTGCTGGGACAAGAGAAAACTGTAAGGGAGTTTTATTTACTCACATACTAGGCAGTAATACTGAACCTACAACACAAAATTGGATTTGTAATAGATTAGGGAACTGCAGTCTCAAATATAAGACATGTAGTCACATCCTACTGTGTCTCAGTTCAGATATGTGTAACAAAAGAAAATAAAAACTACATACAACTTAAACGGTGCTGAAGCTGTATTTAGTCACAGCCTATAGGACTGCACAGTCCTGTGCAAACAAAAATAAATGACACAAAGATGGAGTTCATTAAAGACATGTAGTGTCATACCACAGTGCTACAGCACTGTAAACAGCATAATCCATTAATACATCGAATAACAGCGCAATCGGAATAGTCTACTCCGATTGAGGCCATTCGGAATACAATTTCTTTCCGTACGAGGAGGGTAAACACACACCCACACACACAGAGCCTCTATATTATATTATTTTATATATATATATATATATATATATATATATATATATATATATATATATATATATATATATACACACACACATACACACACACACACACACACACACACACCACAGCGGATCATCTGCCTCCATCTTGCCTCCTCTACTTTTACACCAACCATCTCCATGTCCACCTTCACTACATCCATAAACCTTCTCTGAGGTCTACCTCTTCTCCTTCTACCCGGCAGCTCCATCTCCAACATTCTTTGACCAATATATCCACTATTCTTCCTCAACACACGTCCATAGAGAGAGAGAGAGAGAGAGAGAGAGAGAGAGAGAGAGAGAGAGAGAGAGAGAGAGAGAGAGAGAGAGAGAGAGAGAGAGAGAGAGAGAGAGAGAAAAAGAGAAAGAGAAAGAGAGAAAGAGAGAAAGAGAGAAAGAGAGAAAGAGAGAGAGAGAGATTAAATATAGAACAGCTGTTTAAATTCATGCAGAGACATCACCACAGAAATAAAGTCAGAAATAAAATGTAATTTCTGGAATTTTCCAGTTTAGATACAGTAATGATATGGAACAGGCCAAAGTAAAGGGTGTGACAGGGTTGACCCTTACGCCCACTGGCCTTTACCCAGAATGCCAAGCTCTGGCACTTCAGTCGCCCACCCGAGGTCTGAGAAGGCTGGCGGTCTTTAAGTTCCATGGCTGCTGGAATAAACACCACTCCTTCTCCAGGGAGACGGAGAGCACAAGGCCCTCTGGTACAAACACACACTGCCATTCTGGGACCAATTACTCACCACCAGTAGGGAGGAGAAGAGCAGAGAAAAAGAAAAGATTTAAAGAGCAGCTCTCTTTAATATGGCCACATGTGTCTATTACAGTTATCCTCACAGAGGAATGAATGAACTGAACCGGCAGACAGCCGGCACATTCTTCAGTCACCTGTAGAGCCACTGATCACATGAAACAGTTTTTTTACTTTTACAAATAGTAAAGCATACTTGTTTCTCTGGATGTGAATATCCAAAATCATAATTATTTGACGTTGCTGGTTTACTAGCATTTCAGATGTATTTCTGAATGAATGTAATCCATCTTGTAAAAAAAATAAAATAAATAGCCTGAAAGAGCACAGTGTGATATTTCAATATAAAAAAATAAAAAGTGGCAATATTCTCCACTGATTATTTATATATTCTTAATTACCAATACTTGTTTTAATTAGAATTAGATTTTTTTGTCTTTTTTAAGCTCATTTTTAGCTTTCCTGTAAAGCACGTTTTAAAGCTGTATTTTAATGTCTGATAAGGGTTATATAAATATAAAAAAGTTTAAAATTTTATGTTTTCTACTTTAGCTTAACACACAATTCTGGATTTTGGAAGTTAGTCTTTTTTTTCAATTTCTGAGCATATTGTGGATAAAATCAGTACTTAAAACACACTTTGCAGCTGTATTTTTCATTACAAAAACATAATTAGCCCTGTTTAGTTCAAATCATTGGGTTCACAGTTTCTGATTCTTTTGATGTGGCAGTACTTCTGCCTGTTCCAATGTATCAGATGTCAGAAAACATAAATAAAGAATAACGAAAATGTTGTGATCTCTCTAAATTAGTTGAATACGTATTGTATGTTTGCAGACTGTAGCTACAGGGGTTTCTGTATGAGCGTTTATTGTATTCATAACAATACAGTGTTTTGAGTGTCTTTTTTGTTGTTGCTTAAACAGAACTAGTTTGTAAAGAGAATGAAATCTTTTTGTGCATCTGTCTACACATGACAAACTTGGCCATGCACACATATTATGAGTAGCAGTGAAAAAAGGACACACTGAATGTGAGGAAGAATCTTTTTTTATTTTAATACTCAACTAGAACTGTAATGCTTTACCTTGCTTACATGTGAAAATATCAAAGCAGGGAACCAGACCCTGATCTCCAGTGTTAGGGGCCATAGTGCTATCACCATGCGACCCAAGTGCTTAAAACACAGGAATTCTAACTTTCTTTAAGCAGTAAGGTCCACAACACCTCACTGAAATCCAGATTACAGGGGGGTTTTGGGACCATTTACTACAGACGTACAAGACAACACAGCACAACACACTCAATTACAATACAATAAACACACAAAAGATAGAATTACATAGTGAAATGACTGTAACAGACTGGGGTGTAGTCCAGAGGGAGTGCTGCAAGAGTAGTAATTTTTTTAATTCTACAGTAGTTCCTTCTTCCTTCTACCTTCTTTAATTACCATGTTTTTTCCCCAAAGTACATGGAATACATAAACTGTGTTCCTTGTCCACCTTTAATGAACACAGCTGAAAAGCCCAGCTTTGCTCTTCTGTGTTTTGCAGGGTCTCTACAACCAGTGTTTTGCTGTGTGGTACAATCTACCTAATATGCTTCAATACTAACATTGCATATTCATAGGCCTGAGTCTGGTGATGGTTCATCAAATTACCGTCACCCTCATCATGTTGCCCCAGTCACTGTAAACCATTAGTTTTAAAAGAAAAAAAAGGCTGTTCATTTATTGGTCCATTTCTTGCAAAGCACAGCAAGACAGCATTATTCCCACATGTAAACGTACACTACATTGCCAAAATCTCTCGGCCTGCTGAAGCATTAAGAGTTCCTTTCACTGGAACTAAGGGGCCAAGCCCAACTCCTGAAAAACAACCCCACACCATAATCCCCCCTCCACCAAACTTTACACTTGGCACAACGCAGTCAGACAAGTACTCTTCTCCTGGCAACCGCCAAACCCAGACTCGTGCATCGGATTGCCAGACGGAGGTGCCTGATTCATCACTCCAGAGAACATTGCACTTGGTGATATAAGGCTTGGATGCAGCTGCTCGACCTTGGAAACCCATTCCATGAAGGTCTCTACTCTGTTCTTGAGCTAATCCGAAGGCCACATGAAGTTTGGAGGTCTGTAGCAAATGACTCTGCAAAAAGTTGATGACCTCTGCACACTATGCGCCTCAGCATCCGCTGACTGTCATTCCCAATCGCTACCACTTTGTTATAATACCACTGACAGTTGACTGTGGAATATTTAGTATCGAGGCAATTGCACAACTGGACTTGTTGCACAGGCGGCATCCTATCACGGTACCATGCTGGAATTCACTGAGCTCCTGAGAGCGACCCATTCTTTCACAAATGTTTGCAGAAGCAGTTGGCAGGCTTAGGTGCTTGGTTTTATACACCAGTGATGTCCTGCATTATTATCACATTTATTGTACTTTACACAGATGAGACCGTTTTAGAAATACAGCTGAGCTTTAGTCATGGAAAAAACGTGAATAAAAACATGTCTCATCTCCATCCATTAGGCAAAAAGCATTTCAAACAGCATTAGAGGAAATCGTTTCAAAACTGCATGCTACGTGGTGATGACGACGGACTTTATAGTGCATTCGCCAAGCAGACTACGGCGTTGTGTTGACTGAGCTGTTCATTTTGTACTGACCGCTGTGGAAAGTATTTCTTGTATTTTAGGCAAAATACATTAAATTTTGAGGTCAAGCTTTTGCGATGAACTGTATGAAAATGCTCACTCTGTTTTAAGATTCAGATTTGGAAAATATGCATGCAAACCTTTCCACACGATGCATTGATTAAACCTCACTGAAGTTTTGAAAAGGGTGTGGTAAACTGTGCATTTCCCCTTTGCCAGTGACTCACGTTCACAACAGTCATAAGTTCTGAAAATACTCATTGTAAATATCCAGGAGATAGAGGACAATTCACAAAGTGCACAAGCTGTTCCGTCACTTAACTCAAAATACAGAAGCCAAAATCTATTTACATTTTATAATATGAATTTCATAAAATGCAAAAATATGGATTGTTATTAGATAAGCCATCGATTTCCAATACAAAGAAAAGTTTTTAGACACAATGATACTAGCAATTAAGGATCGTCGTTGGATATACAAGAAAGTGGACACTTGGAGTATCCACAGATCACATTGAGGGGGGACGGTGAGGTTGCGTATTAAGCATATCAGAGAACTTCTAAAAGATACTAGACCAGAGGCTCTACAACAAAGAGCAAAACCAGAAAACTGTAATTTACATTTATCAGTATGAAGACATGGAGCTGTAAAATGTATTTAATCCTTTTCTAAGTCTATGGAGCACCTTGAACTGAATCACACTGTATCTAGAATCTGTGAACAGGCTTTCCTCATAATTTCACTCTGTTAATCTCATGCTCCTACCTGAGGTGGTTAGTTTTGGGGTATAAAAAGAAAATTAAAACTAAGTGAGATACAAAACAACTAAAATAATAAGGCGGTTCAAATGTAAAATTAGAACAATTGCTTTGACAAAATGGCAAATCTGTAAACAGCAAAAAAAAAAAAAAAAACATAGATGAAAAAGACCAAATTTTTCTTTGAGCTGCGTGACAGAGGCAGATTTTTCTTGTCTATATATAAAGTTTTGCAAACCACAGTCCACTGTCCTTCCAGACAGACAACTGAGAAGGCTGAAATAGATGACTGTATAAAACTGGAGTATGGACAGAAGCTGGTGGAGCTTCATAAAGTAGGTTCAAACTCCTCAGTGAGTCCTTTAGTGTAAAATTATTGCACTTAACTGTCCTGGTAGGTTTCTCTTTGAAACAGATGCAAGACTAGAAATGAAGACTTTGGGAGAATCATGAACTCCAATTTAATGCACACGTCAGTTCTTTTAAAAAAAAGATTTTGTGTTCTACAAAATGTTATTTTCATGCTAAAGGTTAGGTTTGGATGCATTCAAGAATGTAGCATAATACAGACAATATATTCAATTTGATTAAACTTTGTCCTTGCTGTGCAGACAGCATCTATAAAGCTATACTTTTATGCCTTGCAATAAATCAGAAGAATGTGTTTTTTTTCCCCAAAATTTCCAGATAATTAAATGGATGTGAACAAAAAGTCAATCAGAGTGGCTTAATGTGAAATGTTCCCTTCTGCCCAGTCAGAACTGTTCACAATGGTGGTGATATTAACCAGACATCCACAGTGTCTTAAGTCTCTTAAAGCTCTATCACAGAACGTTAGATATGAAAGGTAGGTGGTTGGTTAGTGTAGTGGTTAACATCTTTGCCTTCTACGCTGTAGACTGGGGTTCAATCCCCACTTGGGTAGGTAAACACCCTACACTATACTAATAAGGGTCCTTGGGCAAGACTCCTAACACCACCTTGGGCCCCCCTGTGTAAAATGATCAAGTTGTAAGTCGCTCTGGATAAGAGCGTCAGCAAAATGCCATAAATGTAAATGAAATGTTTATGAATACACTGCCTGATGTCTGACACACTGTTTTCTGAAAGTTTTGAGATGAAATTTTGGCCTAATTTTTTTAAAATAATGGCGATGTGGTACATGTAGGGTGTTGCAAGGCAAAACGGTATCAAATGAAAACAGGTGTTTTCAGATTGAACATTATTTCACCACTATCATCACTGCTTTAACAAACCCAGAAGGCACGTGTAAATTCACTGCTGGTTTTGCACAGTAAATAAAATGCTGAGCTTCCAATGTGGGGAAAAATGTGGGGAAAAATGTGAGTAAAAACATGTCTCATCTTTATCAGGCAAAAAGTGTTGTTTCAAACAGCACTGGGGGAAATGGCATCAGAGGAAAAGTGTTTGAATGACGTTTGTAATTCATTCCCAACCAGATTATTTACATACATTTGCATTGTAGACTCTCCACCACTGTGAAGAACATCTCTTAGTTTCACAGTCTTCAGATCAGAGTTCATCTAGAACAGAGTATTTCCCAAACCACTCTCATCAACAGACCTAAACATAAATATTTTAAAAATTGGTGGAATTTCCTTGTAACAGATAATTAACAAGGATATGTCATGTATCATATTTAATGACCACCCTGCATTATTGTGATCAGTTAACATTTACATGTGCCAGAAATTACTAATCAGACTCATAGAGCAATCACATGGCTGCCTTAGACTGCTTTACATGTAGACAGCATATTAGAAGAAAAAAAATCTTGTATAGAGCTCATTTGCATATGGCGGTCTTCGGCCATCAATATCACAGGTGTAAAATACAGTAATAACATTTAGCATTCAAAATTTACAGCCACACAGTGGTGATTAGCGCTAGCTGACTCATGGCTCATCTTCCAGAGTAGCATCACACTGACCAAGGCAATGTCACCAGAAGGGCTAAGTTGATAGGTGAACTCCTTCGGCAGAGGCTTAAACGCTGCACCTAATCCACTGAATGCATGGATTCATCTCGCTCACCTCCCGCACTCTTACACTCGGTAAGGGGAAAATCCACTCAGCTCTAAAATGGACCAGAATCAGAAACAACAGCTGATGCCTGCAGCGCCCCTGCTAGCTGAGGCGAGTCGCAGGAATTCTTAGATGTGCACTGAATTGTCTCCTCGTTTCTAAATGATTTTAAAAGTGCCATGTTTGCGATGTTTATTTGGTCTCCTTCCCCAGACATTGCTGTTTTCCTAATGTTCACAATGATTGTTTACAATACGTTCGAGAATAATTGCACTGCGATTGATGTGGGTCAGTTTGATGTGGTTTGGCTTTGCAGGGCATGCTTACTACACTCCATTAAGAATCAGAGTCTATTGGTCTAGAAAGGTCCTGGGCTTCTCTTTTATTAGTTGCATATCCAGTACACCCCTCACGTAAGGACATTTCCACATTCTTTAGAAAACTTGATCAGTTTCATTTGAAAATGAAATAGGTACTTATAATCAAAAGGCTCAATGAGGTCCTGAAAATAAGCAAATGCTCCTGTTTCTCTATGACTGGCAGGGTGCCATATAAGCCAGCCTCCCCAGCCCTCCTTCTATTTTAAGAGAATCCATGTGACTAACCAGTGATGCACTTCTAGCAAGCAGTAAAATAAAATATTGCCCAGAGTGCCTCTGTACAATGCCTCATTAAACCAAATGAATAGCAAGACATTCAAGGAATGGACTAAGAACTGTTTCTTTATGCACCACACCTCTAACTGCTCGTGATAAAGTGAACAACTGAGCCAAAAAAATGACAATCATATGTATGCTGTATGAGGTCCCCTTATTTCATGTGTGGTATTATGTATCAAAAACAGTCATAATTGATTTTTACATGACCATTTTCTTATCTCTCTTGCATTTTAACAGGCCATTTCTGTTGCTGTATCTTTACAACTGATATACAAGTTAAATTAACTCTGTTCTGATTGGATGGCGTATACTGAAATTGATTCACAAAGCAGGCCATGCTGAAACACTCCTTATAACGTCAGTGCTAATGGGCAGGCCTAAACTGCTAAAGTTTGAATAGACGGACATAATTAAACATTAGATTTATTTATTAGATTAACTGGATTTTTTTTCTCGTTCACTTCTTTTTCATGTTTCCCTAAAGTGATTTATGCAGCACACTTAAGGAAAAGGAAAAACTTAATGCCAACTCAAGATGTTTTATTCAAGTGACAGCAATCCAACAGCTTCTATTTGTCAACATTTATTGCTGAACTCTCACAGTGACCCTCACCTGAAGCAGCTCTACGACAATAGGTGGGTAAGAGCAAGAAGTGAACAACGAAGGACAAACAGCATGTGACAAACTGAACAAGGCCACGAGAGGGGACGACCCATGGGGGACAAGCTGTAGGGTGGAGAGGGAGAAGCAGGAAATAACAATTAACCTGTTCCATAGTCCCAGAGCAGCTGAGCAAATTATAATACACCAGTAATTACTGTTCCTCGCCCTGCCTGCAGACTCCCACATATTAAGGATACACTTTTCTGCTCTTCCCACTTTATTAACACCTGCTATTAACCAACTCTGTTGCCTTATTGATACCCAATATAGCGACTTAATTACTTTTCCACGTAATGACTTGGTGCAAAAACCTTCGTCTGAGCTTGCAGCTGCTTACAGTGATGGTCTCCTTTAAAACAAAAATGCTTTAATGGACAAAATTCACTTTATGGACAACAGTATTGGATCAGCTACTATTCATTTTTTTTCCCCAAATGTATATAGATTTTGAACTTCTCATCTTTCATAGATTTTCTATGAACTAATCTCAAATACTCTAATACTTCATAAAAAAAATAAAATGCTATGTTTCACTTTAATGACTGAAGGAAAAAAATTTATTTTAATCTTAAGAATGTGATAAATATTTAAATGACTTTTTACTAATAATACTAGATATGGTTAAAGCTACACTTGGTAAGATACAGGAATTTGGAGACCTCCTGGTGTAAATGTGTAATTGCTTGCAACATGTGGAAGAACATTTTGTAACACTGACTGTGCTTCAGAACTCTACCTGATTTGGATTGTTTTGAAAGAGTTTTCAAAGAGAACTCGATCAATACTTGGTGAAGGACAAGGATGCAAGTGGTTCTTTACTCGGTCTTAATTCTGTATTCTTAGCTCTGTATAGTTTTTTTTTTGTCTTGCTATGTGAAGCGACCTTGGGTTTGTGAAAGGCGCTATATAAAAGTAATTTTTTATTATTATTATTATTATTATTATTAATTGAATTATGCTTCAATTTAATGACCCTTGAAATGAAGTGCTACAAGACAATGAAAAACATCAGTGATAAACAATTATTTTTAGAGAAAGTAGCATTAAATGCTAATCTGGGTGATCACGCCCAATCTGGCAACACATTAGAGGCTGCTGGTGGTGTTGTTTTAACTTGTTAGTGATGAGCAGTGCTAGAAGCAGAAGGGCCTCTATATGATTCTATATGAATTGTTATGATTCTTAAGCCACTCAAACAATGTCTTGTGCCAGAGACCATGCTAAACTCAGTTATGTCAGTCTGTATCACAGCAGTCTGAATAACATTCCTTCTGCTCTGGACAGACTGCTAGCCTGCACACTCTCAGTTATTCTTGGTAATAAACACAACTGAGCATGTGCTCGCTAGCCAGCAATCTGGAGTAGCAGGAAACTTATTTGGATGGCACCTGAACTTAACACCAATCATCATCACAGATCAAGAACGGAATCTCGCAAGCCATGTTTATCTCAGAAGAGTCTGGTGTGCAGAGCTGGTGACCGTGCGTTACTGGTAACAGGCTAACATTTAGCTGGATATACATTTCCCCCAGCAGCACACGGTTTCATAAAAGATGTAAAAATGCTGGTTATTCGAATTGCAATAAATGTTTTTAAAAAAATCTTTATTATTAAATTTTATCAAATATTTATTGCAGCCCTAAAAAGTATGTGACATAACTAATGACAGCAGTTGCTGCTATCTTGAAAGCTAAATGTTGACTGTATTTTAATCTGTTTTTATAGGTGTACATCATTCCATGTCAGACACAACATTAGTACATTTGCACACTGTTAATTGGTGGGGTAAAAGTTTTTATTACCTCCACTCCACCAGCCTTGAACCTCTAATGCAAAACCAAAAAAGTAAACTTTGGACACACAATGTGTCTTGGCCATTTGGCTACATTTGGCATGAAGGTAAACTGCGTAAATCCAATTTGCTGTAACTATTCTCTTAAGCGGTGGGCTACGGAGCCTCATACCAACTGCTGCAAAAGTGCCTGACAGCAGTCTCCAAAAATAGGCCCTGCATAACAGGCTCTGTGACCCAGCCCAGCCCAAGGAGGACACCAAAGCTACTATATCTAAACGCAGCCAAAACAGACAGGCAAGGTTAAATACAACTGCTTATACATGGCCAATGATCCTTAACATGACCCATCCTCTCGACACAGCTACTATTTTCCCTAATGCCACTTCTGAGTCAAATCCCTTCAATGAGCAAAGGGCACATATGGAGTGAGAAAAATACTTGGTATGTCTTACTCATGGTCATGGACATGATTCATTTAGAATCAAGAAGAGACACACACACACACACACACACACACACACACACACACACACACACACACACACACACACACAATTTTGGACTGAGGCACTTTGCCAGGGAACGCCAACCTCGTCTTTTGTAATTCATCCTGCAAGATGTATTCATTAGAGAAAATAAAACCATGGTTTTCCAGCACTGTTCATTGTTCCTAGTTTTCAAATCAAGTGGACACACCCAGATTCTCAGTACATCAAGAGAAATTACAGGCTGTTGGTCAAAAGTCTAAATGGAAATGGCAACTTCTACCAACATTTTCCCCCAAACTTTCCTTCTGTGCAATCTCCACTCCAGCAATCCGACACACTTCATGCACACAGTGTCTCACTGGGTTCCTGAGTGGGGAGTGTATGAGTTGTGGGGGGTGTGCATACGTGTGGGGGGTGTTTAGTGATACAGTGTGCTTGATGGATAAGACTATCTGTTGTATCTATTTTAAGATTCAGTGGGTGAACAGCAGATGAACACGGGACCAGAGATATGCCCTGAAGTGTCCACAGCCATATCAGTGCATGTTCACAAAGTTAAGAGCTTATTAATGCAGATAAAGCTCTTTAGCAGCTGATTCACTGAGCTAGAGAAAAGGAGGACACTTCTACAGGAGGTGATGCACTACAGGTGACAGACCCGTAATGCATGTACACGGCTAGTGACTTCACATGAAATAATTATAGAAGAGCCATGTAGTCATTTACAAAAACAACACAGTAACGTTTAGGGATGTGTCAATATGAGAATTCTGGGCCAATGCTAAAACTAAAATCACCTGGATTAGCACTACAAAGAAATGTAAATGTAGTTGTGGATAAAAATGTGGTGAAATGAATAAAAGTCATAAAATGCAAAATTTAAATTCAAGAGCTGCCATTTGCAGAACCACTTGTAGAGAAGTTATAAATTACAAATAAGAAGCACCCAAACCTCCAAGTGCTATGACATCACAACCAAAACTCACTTGAAGTCTGGCACTGTATGTTCAGCGCCCAATCATCAAGCCAAAAAAGGGGGCATTCTGGTCTTTCTGACACAATACATTTTCACCAAAACCAGCATGATTGTTTACTTGAGTTAATGCATGCTCATTGGCTGTTTTACATGTAGAAATCTAGTATATCAGCTCAGTCTTGATCTCTTAGCCCTATTTGGTATGCTAAGCATTTTACTTTACTTGAAACTACAAATTACAACATTGCCTAATCAACTGAAGCACAGATGGCTAACTCGTGGACTAAGCATGTTTGGTAGCGGTCTGCTTGGTCCTGAGTTCCAAAGGTCAACACGTGGCTCCTGATACTGTAGGATATTGCTTTTGTGCCAAAGTCTGGAGTAAATTGACTTACAGATTATAACCACAGAAGACCATGCCAGGACAAGCCTTACCTCAAACATCAAGGCAAGATGCAAAAAAAAAAAAAAAGAAAAAAGAAAAAAGAAATAACAGCAGCTTATTAACAATGCATCAAACAGAGAAAAACAGCAAACACAAGCCACAGAGTGGCACAGGCTCCTTAGTGACCCAGCCACAAGTCAAGCAAAGCCTGAGGAGGCCTACTAAGAAAGCGGTCCTACACTTTGTCCCCAACTTTGGGCACAGCTAATGCACAAAGACAAGGTTTAGCTGTACACTCTTTAAAAAAAAAAAGAGGGGTGGGTTCCTCATTGGTTCTTTAGTAAAGAGAATGGTTCTATACACAAACATGAGCACTAAAAGAACCCTTTGCATGATTAAAAGGTTCTTTTGCATTGTGAAAGGGTTGTGGGTCGTTCATATAGATGGACAATGTGCTAGAATGTGCTTTGTGGTACTGTATAGAACTCTTTTTGCGAAGAGTGTAAATTTATGGTTTGTGGGCCTGATAATACTTTTTCTATAAAATGTGTCCAGCAAAATCATGAAATAAACAACAACAGCAACAACAACTTAACAAAAACTTTGTTTGGTGTCTCAGTCAATAATTAGAGACCAGACACTGTTTTTCAAACTTGCACAAAGTCCCACATAAACTTCAGACCATACACAGTTTAAAGAGGCCCTCTTAAACTACAGGCTCTCATTTCAAAAGATGGTTACCCAGACGACCATGAGCATTCTTCACCACAAAAGCTTCCTTCTAAATTTAACATTAAACCGACAAAAACACAAAGGCTGACAATCTGAAACGTCTCTAGGTAATAAGAGTTTAACCCAAATGACTCCAGTAGTGTCACACTGGCATGTCAAGGGCAAAATGGAAGACATTTCACATAATCCCACCTAAAACATACAAAACCTTCTCAGAAATGCTTTTGAGTGTTGAGGCTCCCAAATCCAATAAAGGTGACTATAGTACATCAAGCCAAAGGAGTTCCTTAAAATCTGTGGAATAAACTGAATAACTTAGCTTTGATTTCTACCTCAAGATACTGCTGAGAAATAAGATCAGCTTTTCCAAGAGGTGTCATAAGGAATCATGTGTGAAACATGCTCACATTTAAACCCCCTCAGTTTGCAGTGTGTCTAGTATGGTGTTTTAGTTTTGCACAGTGTAAGCAATTTGAGCCAGATCACTGTAGGGTTTTACAACGTAATGGGCATCAAAGTCAAACAGTTATGACTCCAAGCTTGAGGTCACAAATGACGGTGCAAGCACTTTTAGCAGACCTGTTTATGATCTGAAATGGTCCAAAACTTCTCCTTCGTACTTTTGAAAAAGAAATTCTGAACAGATTTGCATCAAATCCCAGAGATCAGCAATGGCATAGTAGTACCCTCAATTATATCACTAAACCATTTTAACTTAAAATTCTTCAGAAAATGAAGCCTTTGAGACAAACTTTGATCTAGACGAGGCTTTGCTGTGAGAATGTTCAGCAACTGTAGGCTTTAAATAAACCCGATCGGCTAGTGCTTCTGCTTTGGAATGGGGTCTGATTACATAAAAGGACAGGGGGCCAGGGGTGAGACGCACAAAGCAGACTGTTGTCCTGTCAGGGACAGCAGGCTAACCTCTCAATGGCAGTTGAGCTATTCTGCGTACCTAGAGATTTCTCTAAGACAGGAGAGCAGTTCACTCAATGCCATACATACGGCAACTATCTATACATGCTCTTCAGATGCATCACCAAAATCTCACATCAGATTCCACTTCTGGATAGAGGCAGGTTTTACAATTTACAGCGGTTTGCTGTTTTGTCTCTGCTCTGCTCACTTCATAAAATGGAGCGTCGGCCTATTGAGTCAACAGAAAAGGTGACAAAAGGGCCACAGAAAGAGTACAAATTCATTTACAGGCTTGGCACAAAGGGAGCACTTACAGGGTCTTCCAATTCTAGCAGCTGCCAGAATGTGTCCAATAGCCCACATACACAATACATCCAGAGGAAAATGATAGCACAACTATACAACATTATCATTATCTCTAGTATTGCACCAATACTACACAATAATATCATCTCGGTGCCACACAAATTGCCACAAGCGAGTAAAGATGCTGATCTATGCAAATCACACCAGGAAAAATTCTTGAGGTCTGCAGCAGGCCAACACAACATCAACTGATACACTGCCCAAAAGCATCCTATTTACTCTTAGCCTTCCAAACAGCACCAATAACTTTGTCACATGACCATAAACGTCTAAGCTTGAAAAATCTTTCATCCAACTCAGGACTGGCAAAGTTACTCCACATAAATAGTAACTACTACTAATTCTAACTCTGTTCAGTTATATTGTGTCTTTGTTTTTACAGTTTTTACAAACTGTAGCAATTTTCAAGCATGGCTTACCCAACCGGAGGTCTTGCAGAAGTACCCAAATCCATAACCTTATGGAGCTCTCAATGACCAGACTACATCTATTTTTCAGTGTCCTCCTCAGACTTTTCCACTCTGGATGAATGCCATTCAAAGCCGGCAGAGTTCCACGGCATCTAAAAGCAGAGGTGGGTATGAAACATAAGAAAAAATCGTCAAGCAAAAGTCTGCAACTTGAATGCAGGAGAAAAAAGCACCAGAACAAAAACTCCTCAGATGCCAAACTGCAGGGGAACTTCTTCGTATATATAGCATCTTTCCACCCTTTCCGCATAGGAACTTAAGTATGTTAACAGTTATTTTCCTTTTTTTCAGGACTATTTTAGACTACAGTAAAATGCTGAAGTGGGAGGTGTGAGCAACAGCAAAGCAGTCCAGGTGCTGAACCAGCTCAATTGAATTAAATCCACAGACAAAAAAAACCAATAGGAAACTGAATGAAACTGAGGAAAAAAGACTCAGCACTCTTTTACTCATACTTGAGAATTAACACTGTTTGAAAAGACTCAAAAAAGGCCCACATTCATTTAATGTTTACCTAACGACTTTTTAAGAAACAGTCAATAATTATTTTACCCAAAGATTGGAGAAGCACATATTCATTGCATTGTTACCTCAATAGGCTGCATTTAAACCCATTTCTACACACTTTGGAATAAAGAAAAGCACTTGGTAGTAAAGTGTGGGATTTTTCATGCTCTACAGAAGAATAAATTGCCTTCTAATTCACAGAAGAAACCACATAAACGGACTCTTATATCCACTAAGCTACCTCCCCGTCATCAGTCACCAGTTCAGCTGGGTTAACATGCAGACTATTTCTGCCCGTGGTCATTTCAAAACTGGCCACTTGTCAGTTGTAAGCTTCACCTTCAGCTACACACTCAGCACACCGAGACATAAACTACTTTACCAAACATTTCTTACTCACGGGGGTTCACATATTTATATATTTCCAGCTCAGCGACAACTGATAAGTCCTTGTCCCGGAAAAATCACACAGGAGTTCCAGTAAAATCCTTTCACCGTCGCTAACCCTTTCAGCCGGTAACGGCCATGTCAATCAGGTTGGAGGCGGTATTTGTGTACTTTGTTTCCAACCCGTATTCCGACAGGTCCCGCCTCCCGAGCTAGGATTGGCTGACTGCTTGTGGCTCTAGACCAATGGCCAGTCATATCCTTGGGTGTAGTCAAATATTTGCCAATCATAAATCGGGAGGCGGGATTATTAGCAAACAAAACTGTTTCCTAGCAACGTCAAAGGACGGCAGTTTTCAGTACACACTACAAACTCATGTAAAACACCCTTTACGCTTTAATTACTAATTTCTTGATGCAATAAATTTTGACTGACAGGGTAACGTTATAACGTTTTTGTCATGTTATTTTTCAAGACTCTTGTAATCACAACGCTCTGTGTGAATTCGTAAGTATGCTGCTCATTTACTCAAACAGGAAGAAGATTGTTTCCGTCCGTAATCTCTCCGTTTGCTGACGGATTTTCGCTTCAATATTCAAATTTCAAAAGTGTGTTTGCTATGCAGGGTGATCTCTTCTGATTGGCTAGCTGCGTTTCAAAGCTTTGCCGTGTTTTCCACACGCGAGCGCTGGTTGGTCAAGCCTGTTGCATACATGAATAAATAATTAAGTGGGCAGGAAAAACAGATTTTCGTTCCAGTTTGAAGACGTTCGCTTCTGAAAAAGTAAAGAAGGCGAACGCTTTAAACATTTATTCCATAAACGACGAAATACACATAAAATGTTTATGGTATGTTTATGATTTTTAAATATTTATGTATTTTTAGGAGGAGACACAGGGATACATTGCATTTTTTCCCCACATGGAACAGCATGTGGCAATGGAACTGCAATATGCATAACAGCCAAATAGGCAGGCTATTTTAATAATTTAGCCAAACATTTTACAAATTTATTTTAAAAATAAAATAATAAATAAATAAAATTAATAAATAATAAATATATATATATATATATATATATATATATATATATATATATATATATATATATATATATATATTGATAAAGCCAACAACTTAGAATGTGAAAGTGTGATGTGAAAACAGTAGTGTCCACTATGTCCTACATCATTTTAGCAACTGCAGATTACAACTGTGGCATGTTGCTGATGACCTTTTATCATTTTGTATAAAACCCATGGAATAGAAACTATTTTTATGCATGAGAAAGAAATACTAACCTCCCCCAAATCATCAAATCAAATCAAATTTATTTGTACAGCGCTTTTTACAACGGATGTTGTCACAAAGCAGCTTTACAGAATTTCAGAAAAAGTTTTAACAGGATTGAAAGAAACAAAACCCCCCCGGTGGGCAAGTCAGGGGCAACAGTGGCAAGGAAAAACTCCCTCAGAACTGAGGAAGAAACCTTGGGAGGAACCAGGCTCACCAGGGGGGACCCATCCTCCTCTGGTCAAACTACCTACAAGTGATTATACTACAAATATTAATAGCAGTAATATTGGTATTAGGAATAACTAGGAGTCTATGAGAACATCAGTGTAGGGTGGGCAGAAAGCAGGGAGAGGGAATTAGTTTTATTCTGTCTGTTTGTACATAAACAGGGGATGTAAACATTTACAGAGTGTGGCTAACGACTCCGGCAGATCTGACTATGACAGCTTAACTAACAGGAGAGAACCAGAAGGACACACAGACACGGCAGCACTCTGAAACAGTTCGGCATCCCTCCGCTCCACCGTCCACAAACCTGAGTGACCGCGTGCGAGCGGCCGGACAACAGCACCAGCATCTCAGTTTACTATAATTCCCTGTGTCCATGGACCCCTGGATCTGCTGCCTTTATCTAAGGGGGAACATTAGCTACCAAAAGCTAAACTGAACAAGTGAGTTTTCAGCCTAGTCTTAAAGATTGAGACTGTGTCTGAGTCCCGAACAGTTTCTGGAAGATCATTCCAGAGTTTGGGGGCTTCATAAGAGAAAGCTCTTCCCCCAGCTGAAACCTTCTGAATTCTGGGGACTATTAATAAGCCAGCACTCTGTGATCTGAGTGGTCTTGATGGCTTATAATGAGAAACAAGGTCTTGTAAGTACTCGGGAGCAAGACCATGTAGGGCTTTATAAGTCAATAAAAGGATTTTATAATCAATACGGAATTTAATAGGTAGCCAATGAAGTGATAGCACTGGACTGGAAAGTCGGTGAGATTTAAGATTAAATCTGGTAATTTACTTCTTGCTAATTTTGGACCCAGAAGGAGAACCTCTGTTTTGTTACTGTTTAATAGGAGGAAGTTACGTGACATCCAGCCTTTCACGTCTTTTACACAGTCCTCCATTTTCTTTAACCTGTGTTGGTCATCAGGCTTGGCTGATATGTACAGTTGAGTATCGTCTGCATAACAATAAGAGTTTACGCCATGGTTACTTATAACTGTGCCTAACAGTAACATGTATAGTGTAAATAGTAATGGTCCTAATATAGACCCCTGCGGAATTTGTTTACCCTAACAAACTGAGAACGTTCTGATAGGTAAGATCTGAACCATGATAGGGCCGTCCCTGTGATTCCAACCATGTTTTCTAACCTTTCTAAGAGAATATTGTGCTATATTGTATCAAAAGCCGCGCTAAGGTCAAGTAGCACTAAGAGAGATATGTAGCCTTGATCAGACGCAAGAAGAAGATCATTAGTTATCTTAACTAGAGCCGTCTCAGTGCTGTGGTGTGGCCTGAATCCAGATTGGAATTTTTCATATATATGGTTCTTATGTAGATATGAACCGAGTTGTTGGGCCACAGCTTTTTCTAAGATCTTTGATATAAACGGTAAGTTAGAAACAGGCCTGTAATTAGACAAAACGGTGACATCAAGATTTGGTTTCTTGATCAGAGGTTTGATAACTGCTAGTTTAAAAGCTTTGGGAACATGGCCCAGACTAAGGGACGAGTTTACAATAATTGAGAAACTTCTTTGAGTAATTTTGATGGAATTGCATCGAGTGTGCAGGTTGTGCAATTTGCAGAAGAGAAAATCGTCTCTATTTCTAGCTGTGGGAGTGGGTAAAAAGTTTCCAGAGAGTGGAGTGGAGTGGAACACTTCCAGTTTGGTTTGAAGCCATTTCCGCTCTAATTTCCGAGCTGTTTGTTTTAAGGTCCGGGTTTTATCGTTGTACCACGGGGCGAGCCTTTTCTGCCTTATTCTTTTTATTTTAAGTGGGGCCACATTTTCTAAAGTGGATCGTAAGGTATTTTCTAAATAATCGGTTAGTAAATCTAGTTCCATTGGGTCTGATGGAGTGGAGACTGGGGTTGATAACTCTGGGAGATTTTCTATAAATTGTAGGGCGGTAGAAGGTTTTATTGAGCGCTTTGTTGAATAACGAGGAGACGTATATATATTATGGCTAAGTCATAGCTCATATGAAATTAAGTAATGGTCAGAGATCGCTGTGGTTTGTGTTAGGATATTAAGCTTGTCTATATTAAGACTTAGTGTCAAAACTAAATCTAAAGTATGACTACAGTAGTGTGTCGGCCCTGTTACATTTTGGGTAAAACCAACAGAGTCTAGGATTGAGGTAAATGCCCTTTTTAATGGGTCGTCTACCTTCTCAAAGTGAATATTAAAATCTCCTACAATTATTACTTTATCGTTGCACACAGCCAGGTTTGCAGCGAAGTCACTAAATTCTTTTATAAATTCAGAGTATGGCCCTGGTGGTCTGTAAATGTTAAATAAGGAGAACGCCTTCTTTTTTGTGACCGGATTTGTAACATGAATAGAAAGGACCTCAAAGGAAGTAAAAGTGTCGCATTGTTTCTGACTAATATCGAGAGTATTTTAGTATATTATACAGACTCCACCTCCCTTGTCTGATAGTCTTGGCCTATGTGCATAATTATAGCCTACAGGCGTGGCTTCATTTAAAGCTAAATATTCATCTGGTCTAACCCACGTTTCAGTAAGACAAAAAAAGTCAAATTTATGATCGCTTATAATTTCATTTACGACGACTGCTTTTGAGTTTAGTGATCCCAGAGAACATAAAACAGATGCAAGAAATTTCTCACAGAAAGAATGCGAATAATAAAGTCCCAAAATGCAACATGGTATCACAGACTTCTTTTACAGTCACTCTTGTGAGTTTTATGATCTGTTTTGCATCGTATCACTCGTCGCCTTTTTTGTTTTTGCTTCTTATTTTACTGAGCACACTGAGACAAATTCCTGACTGAGTTAGTATGGCAGTAAAGTGTGGTCATTTGCCCCTGCACCATATTTATAGTGTTGTTTTTTTTGCTTGTTTTTAAATAGGCCCTGTGCATTATAATGACTACAGATTCTTCTTCCCATTTAGGTCAGATTTGTGTTGGATTGCTGATGACCAGTCTTCACTGAAACCAAGCTCCTACAGGTCTGAAGCTGACGTCCAGACAGCCTTGTTTGGTGATCCAGTTTGGTGGAACAATCAGTTAATAGGTGGAATGGAGGTGCTAGCAGAAACCTTTGACTCCTTAATTGGTTTAGTGGAGTTCTGAAAGATGGACATGACCTTTGTACCAGCCCATGCTCTATACATCTCCAACGTTTTGTTACTGAAGGTCTTTGTAAAGTTTCTGTGAACCAGTAGCCGAGTATAAGCATTAGCTACTTCATACAGGGGTCTTTCCCCTTAGCCTGCAGTGCTGAAGATGACTGGTTTAGGCTTGTCCTACTCTTTTTCAGAGAGGGTGAATACTTTAGGAACAAAACAGCTTCAATTTTCATTGATTAAACTAATACTTTCATATTAAAAATGACAGTTTGTATTGCTGTTTGGTTTGTAGGTGTATGTTAAAGAATGTTACAGTCACTGTAGTTGTCTTTCACTTTATTAATTATGCCTTTAATGTCACACAGCAAACAAATGCCCGTTTAGTATCCAACATTTTGACCATAGGAGGGCACTGTAAGCTATTAAAAGAATGGAACAGAAGGTAGCACTGAGCATGGTTGATTCTAACTTTAAATGTTTCTCTGACATAATAATTCTGAAACCTGCCAGTTTCAATAACATTTTACTTTTTTTTGCAGGGGGATGGAAGGTCTGGGGGTGGGGGGTGTTGTTTCAGGGAACTTTTTACAGAATGACCACCAAAACGTTAGAGCACACACATAAAAATACTTCCTCGTTTCTCCGCCGTTTTGTATACAACAACACATTTTTGTTCATAATTCACACTGACTAACACCAGGAAACCATGCTTCAGTTGATCTTATGCGATGTTCTGTCATAAAGTTACAGAATAGCTTCTAAAAAGTTACATAATATCTTCAAATAATGGCTAATAAGGGTTGAAGATTGATCCAAAAAGTAAACCCAACACTTTACAGCAAAAAAGAAAATGGTCACTCTGAAAATCAGTTGAAAATCAAGCTGATTTATGAAGGTGGAAACGCATCGTTGTCATTTCCTTCAAGTGATTAGATGTGAGTAGAAGTGAGCTTATGAACCATGTTTTGAAGCTTGAATTACATTGTCTGCACCACTTTTATTTAAAAACAGTAGATACAGCAACCTTCATATTTTTGGAAAGACACCCCAAGCTCCCAAAAGGCAAATATAAAGAAACTCTTAAGAAAGAGCATTGAAGGATTTATGGTTATATACAATAAAGTTGATGTTAAAAAACAGTGAAAAGTAAGAGCTATATCTAGCAATATGTCTCAGCATATCTCTAACACTGATCATCCATGCACTTATACATTCAGTTTCTTCATCATAACAGATGCATAAACTGTCAGTTTATGTGTTCAGACAGAAATATTCAGATTAGAACAAACAATCATGTAAGCACTGGTTTTTTTTTTTCAGGGCAATGAAAGCCCGCCTCAGGAAACAGCAGCTCAGCCTCTTGATATATAGGAGAGCGCAGAGCGCTGCCTCCCAGATTTGACTGTCGGCTCTTGGACTAATGAGACATGGCTGGGAATGAGACCAACTCACATAATAGTGAGTGTAAGTGCCATTTTTTCAGCTTTTATCTTTGCTAAACATAGAAGCTTTTTTGCTGTTACTAGTTTTAATGCATGCATTAAAGTAGTGTTTGTAGGATTTCACATAATTAAAAAAATAACACAAAACTGGTAATGGGTAGTGTCTTAATATATCTTCAATTGGAATCGACTAAAGGGGCATTAATATATGTTGAAAAAGTCAAACTTGCTTATTTACATGTGTTCTCTGTAGTACAAACAAGATATTAAGCTTAAGACACAAACAGAAGACAGGACAGTCTGGAAAAACACTATATGCTCAAATATAAAGTCAATAATTAAATATAAGTCAAAACCAAGTAGAAGACTTATAATAAATAATAAATAAAAATATGCATTCTCTGAAACGGCTGCCTTCAATCTTGTCTAGAGAGGGTTACTGAGAGCGGCACATGTTTATGGCTGCCAGCAGATGGCGCGGCAGCACAACACTAAAGCTGTCTTTTGGGCCACACTGCTATTGAGAAATGTCACCAGTTCACCAGCCAATTTAAGATGAAGTTCCATTGAAATTAAACTGAACCTCCCATTAGTTATATTCCATTTTCCACAGAGGCACAAATAAAATCATTAATTTAATGCAAACAAATACTGAAAAACCATTAACGTTCATTATGTTACTTGGCTGGTTGAAAATGATCAATATAGTTTTATGCAAAGGTTTGAAGTTTTGTTGATTTTCTGAATTAAGAGAACAAACTTAGTCTGTTTTCTTAGTTTAACATGTTGGAAAATACAAAAACATAAAAACATAAAATGTGACAAAACTGCACAGGCCATATTTTATGTTTGTTATTTTTTTTTCCAAGATGTCAATTCGGTAAGTAGACAGTAATTGCGCATTAAAATATACAGAAGTGTGTTCACTGTAGAACATGTGTATTGATTTTCACCTGGAAAATAAACAATCATTTTTTATTATTTTGATCATGAGCCCAGACTGCACAAGCTTGTTTCATGAAAGTCTAGCATTGTCATTACATTATTTTACATGCTGTTTGTATCAATCATGCAAAGAAATCACAGCAGTCAACAAAGTTTGAGTATTAAAGAGACTATTTTTGTTTGTTTTCTTAGTATCGGCTGGGTATGACGATTACTACAGTTACACTGGAGACGCTGCGCCCTGCAACAATGGCAATGTAAGGGATTTTGGCCGAGTCTTCCTCCCCACCCTCTACAGCATAGTCTTCATCGTCGGCTTCATTGGCAATGGCCTGGTTGTATGCGTCCTGGTCAAATACCGCCAAAGATCTAACATGACAGACGTGTGTCTCTTCAACCTGGCAATGTCTGACCTGCTGTTCCTCATATCTCTGCCCTTCTGGGCCCACTATGCCGCCCTCACCCAGTGGACCTTCGGGAATTTCATGTGCCGCGCTGTGACGTTGTTCTACATGCTGGGCTTCTATGGCAGCATCTTCTTCATGATCCTTATGACGGCAGATCGTTACTTTGTCATTGTCCACGCCCACTCCTCCCTTTTTTCCAAGCACCGGTCAGTGAAAGTGGGCATAGCCCTGGCTGTATTTATGTGGGCACTCAGCCTGGGGGCTTCCCTGCCAACCATCATATTTTCCCAAGTAAAGAACGAATCGACTGGACTTACATGCAAACCAGAATACCCTGATCCTGTATGGAGGAAGGTCAGCTACATAGAACTAAACATCCTTGGGTTGATCATCCCACTGTCCATCATGGTGTTTTGTTATTCTCGGATCATCCCCACCTTGTATAGCATGAAATCTCAGAAGAGGCACAAAGCCATCAGGCTCATCCTGGTCTTGGTCATAGTTTTCTTCATCTTCTGGACACCCTACAACGTGGTCACTTTCATGCACTTCCTTCATCACCTTGAGTACTTTCAAAACTGTCAATGGCAGCATGACCTGGGCTTGGCCATGCAGTGGGTGGAAACCATTGCCTTCAGTCATTGCTGCCTCAATCCCATCATCTACGCATTTGTGGGCCAGAAATTCAGGAGATTAGTCATTAAGACCCTGAAACAATGGTTTCCGATTTGCTTCAGCAAGTGCAAAACGATTACCAGTGAGTTGTCTGAGAGGAGGAGCTCCATGTACTCCATGCGCTCCTCAGAAATTTCCACCACAAAGATTGTGTAGCCGCAGCAAGCCCATGCTAGTGTGGTTAAATCAGAGGGAATCAGAAGCTGAGCTAAGCCTAGCATGCTATCGCTACGCCCTGTTATAGTTTGTGAAAGTGTGCAATTGCATATTCACGTTGGGTTTCTTTTCCAGTTGGTGATGGGACTTCTCACTTTCAACTGTTGACATCATTCAACCCCTTAAACTCTAAGCTTGCTATTCATCTATTAACCATACAGCGTTTTACTCAGTAAATGCTAGGAATTTGGTAACTACTATAAAACTAACAAGTTCTGTAAATAGCAAATGAAGCCTGGACATGCCATAAGTCCTTAGAGTTTAGGGGTTTAATGCATGTTTAATGTTTATGAATCATTTTATGCTTTGTTTTCTTTCACATTTCAATACTGCATGGACTTCATACAGCAGAAAAGAGTGAACTGAGCAAATTTGAGTACTGCTGAATTTTGCAGTTGGAAAACATATGTAAAGCTTCTAAATGTAAAAAAATATAAATATTTTATGTTTTTGCTACCAAATTGTTGTATGAAGTTTATATATCCTTTGCAATAAACATTTGCATTGTGCTATAATTTCCAATTTGTGCTGTTGTTTACAATAACTATAGTTATCTGGAGCATCACGTTCACGGTTGACTTACAAAAACAAACAAAATCTATTCCCTCACAACCCTTTAACATTCACAAAGAGGAACATTATCGTCTAAGGAAGCGACAGAGTCATCTGTGTGGGAGAGGGAGAAACAGTCCTTCCAAGAAAGGAAATGATGTGAAGTGGAGTTTAAAACCACATGCAGTTCCTCTAACAATGAATTAGACAGCAGACAATAGCATCCACAATAGTACCCACCTCTGATACTCTGTAATCGCTCCTACAGAGTTTCAGACTGACTAGCACACAAGTGAATGACCACCTGCCGTACAGATTGACTGATAGCACGACTGAGTCAATAGTCTGCCAAAGGCCACTCATTTGATGAGGGGGTTACTACCAGAGGGAAGGGAATTCACTTGTTGATTCATAACTCATTACTGTAAGTTTGTTTACATTCATTTGCCCACTAACAATTGGAGAACAGCATGCAAGTCTATCTTTCAGGCACAGGACTACTGGCACAAACTACTGTCTCAAAGTAGCACATTTGTATGTATTTGTTTAGCAAAACATTATGACGGGACAATTTACAACAAATCTAACATCACAGAAGATACCTTGGACAGCCAGAACAGTTTGTTGGCTACTTCATGTCTCCCAATAGTTTTAACATGCCCACGCCGACTTCAACTCACCACTCGGAAGTGTTTCACAGTTAGGTTACACAAGCGATCACCCATAACACAAGGGAATGAGGCTAGGTTAGCCTTAATGGGCCTATTAGCTAGCCAGACAAACTTTATAACGCAAAGCATTCTTTAAGAAATTTCAATATAAAATACTTATATTCTGTGAATTACTGTTGGGGTGTCTTTGCTTTAGAACTGTGCTGTATTGCCTTTATTGTTTGTTTTTGCTACAAAAACTAGACCCTTAAAACTGATAGCAAACTAGCAGAGTAAAGTACATAGAACATAGCAAATTGAATCTTATCTAATCTAAATGCAGTCTCAATGTTGGTCAGAAAAAAAATTATATGTTTTTTCTTAAATAACTCAGCCCTAGTTGAAACATTAAGCATTGTAATGTATATTTTGGCTTAGAAACACCTTTATCTGCCATTTTGTTCAGGTTTGTAAAGAGAAACGTGTTCGCGTCTGTGAAGAGAAAAGTGTCTTCCGCTGAAGTTGACACTTGTGTTCACTCAGCCCTTAACCCCTTCCAGGGCTCACCTAACATCGATTATCACATAACACTGATAATAGTACTAATAATAGCAAGAGGGATTCCCCCGAGGTGAAATGGTGAGGCCAAGTAAGCAAGGGCATGTTAAAAATGAAATGAAAGTTTCCTAGCAGAACGCAAAGTCATCAGATATATGGTTGGTCAAAAGCTGTGCTGCTCTACTACCAAGCCTGTGGCCTCCTAGTCACAGGTTTTTGAGCACATTTCTATCTTATACAGTCAGGCTTCTGGCCTCCACTCCTCTCCCTTGTTCATGATGTTATGACAAAGTCAAAAAGGTTAAAACGCAACCAATCCATTCAGCTAGCAAAATGACTTTTAAGCTTTCAAAAACCGTAGCATGATTGCTGACCTCATCTTTAGCTATGGTAATTGAAGACTGAGGTCGTGGGTGGGGGGTAGCTCATTAGTTTCTGAGTAGAAACATAGCATAAAGCCGAATGACTCATGCAGTCTTATCTTCTTGCTGGAATTTCTGCAGTGCATCCAGACCAGCAAACGTGCAACTGGCAGGAAGTCTCACCTCGGCCTCCCCCTGCACTCATACAGGCACATTTTTACAGGAAATTTGCTCGAGGTAAAGATCAAGAAAAAGAGAAAAGTGACATGCCCTTGCCTCATTTGAACACACACAACAAAAGGACGCCAGTCCTAGCTCCTAGCTCCTAGCCCCTAAGTCTATCCCAATATGGAGGACAATGGGACCACAGAAAGGTAACCTGAAATTTGAATATGTACTTTCTTCTTCATGTAGTCTGAAGCGACTATGTAATCAGTTTACTGTACCACTGCAGCATCTGTGGGACTGAGCCCTACACTGAATGTGTCAGTGACAGCCGTAAGGTAACTGCTAAACAGGAACTACAGATTAAACCACAGAGATAAATGAATGTTTAGTAGTAGTAAGATTGTGGTGGGCTCTCTAAGGGGCCTGTGGTTTGATGAGATGCTAAAAGCTTACAGCACTCGTGCACAAGGATGCTAGCACAAAGCAATGTTGTGGTCTAAACTGGAACAGCTGAGAGAACTGAGATCTTAAATTGTTTTTGGTCATAAGATGTTTGGACAAATGAAGCTGTGATGAAACCACAATAAAGTTAATTACGTAGGAGTTTACCTTATGGGGGAAGAGGCGTGTAAGTAATTGACCATGTCCAAGAAGCTTTGGGTGTGCTGAATTTCTAAGCTGGAACATGGTGTTATCTGTAATAATGTGAATGCAGGTGAAACAGAGTAAGTTCAAATTGTAGGTCAGTAAGTATAGAAAGTATACAGCTACTGAAGCTTTATAGTTTAACGTAGTAAAAAAAACTGCATTAGACACAGGAAGCTACAAGCGGCGGGTTTGCTTGGACTAAAATAACTGTTCACCATAACTCAATATCAGTGATTGCAAGTAAAATAATTGAAAAAATTTCAAACTAGAGGAATGTTAAGCAGTTATGATTACAAAATAACTTGTGCTGGAATACATTCTCGAAAGAAAAAAAAACATTTGGAAGAATTTTCCTTGATGTAACAGTCTTCAAATTGTCTAGTAGTGCTTAACGCTTATTGATTTATTAGGATATCTGGATCTCTATTAGCTGTGCTAACTGAACGTAAAGACTTCAAAGATGTTTTCAGTCACCTTGATTACTATTGGTAGGTAACATGTGGCAGTACATTGGCACAATTTTATGTTGAAGTGCAGTGCATCAGATAGAATGTGTTACTCAAATAACATTTCTGTTATTGCTCAACATGCAAATGAATATATGTCTTCCCTGAAACGTTTTCACCCTAGATACTCTACATAATGAGTCAGCACATGAGGGTAGAATACATATGTCAACAGTGGAATATCCTACACTGTATTTGTTTTTGATGACAAGATTTTACAGAATTGCTAGTGTTTCTACCAACATGACATATAGTACATAAACATAGCAGTAGCACATTTAATGCTCAAATGCTCTCTCTCAGCATGCACTTTTCTCTTTACAGCAGCATGACCTCAATGGACCCTACAGAGTATTACTATTATTCAGAGCCATGTGTGACCAAGATGTCTGCCCTGAACCCAGCTGTCATGTCTGCCCTCTTCTACTTGGTCTTTGCCCTTGGTCTGTTTGGCAACTGCGTAGTCCTGTGGGTCCTCTTGAAGGTGATGCACTTGAAGAGCATGACTGATGTGTGCTTGCTCAACCTGGCACTGTCCGACCTGCTGACCGTCCTGTCCCTGCCTTCATGGGCACTTTACAACCAGGGTCATCACTTAGGTGCCGATGCTGTCTGCAAAGCCATGGCAGGAACCTATCACCTGGGCTTCTACAGTGGGATCCTCTTTGTGACGTTGATGAGCATAGACCGATACCTGGCCATCGTTCATGCTGTGGCAGCTATGAGGACAAGAACGCTACGCTATGGAGTGGCCGTCAGTCTTGTGATCTGGACGATCTCCTTCTGCGCTGCGCTGCCAGAGGCCATTTTCGCTGCTATGGTCTCAGAGGATAACACAACGCAGTGCCAGAGGATATACCCAGCAGAGTCAGCGAGAACATGGAAGCTGTTCCGCAATTTTGGTGAAAATACAGTAGGCCTCTTCATCTCCTTGCCCATCACGATCTATTGCTACGTCCGGATCCTGCTGGTGCTGAGGAAGACAAAAAATTCCAAAAGAGGTCGAGCTATGAAGTTGGTCTTTGCTATCGTCAGCATCTTTGTGGTCTTCTGGGTGCCATACAATGTGGCTGTATTCCTGCAGACCCTCGAGCAGTTGGAAATTTTGCAGTCATGTGAGGCCAGTCAGCAGATCAACATGGCCTTGGAGCTGACTGAGACCATTGCACTAGTCCACTGCTGTGTGAATCCAGTGATCTATGCCTTTGTTGGCGAAAAGTTTAGGAAATGTGTGGCAAAGTATCTGTTCCGTATCAAGCTCTACCAGACCACATCAATTCACTCGAAAGCCTCTGAGAATGAAACATCAAACACACCTTTGTAAGAGGCCTGTGATTTTTTTAAAAAATTTCCTTAGTTATAGACTCTTTAAAAGGATGATTTGTGGACTAGACTGAACGTAATCAGTTTTGTTGCAAGCTCGACGAGGGTTTCAGTCTCCAAGCTAAGGTTGAGGCGAGTATCAAGTCACTTTTAAGCTTGAGGACAGACAGGAATGGAGTATTAGAGGACATGATAATGATAGTTGTAATAATAGTTATCTGTATATTTTGTTTTATTAGTTAAATAAGTCCACTCTGTTATGTCATCACTGCTGCGCTCACATATGAGGGCTACGAGAAGAATGACAAATCAGTGATGGTGGGACTCATTGTTAACTTTAAGACTCAATTCCAGAAATCATACTCATACTTTAAAATCAACTCTAACTCCAGAAATCACGCCACACCATCTTAGCTCATTGAAAAAACCCTGATCATGCTAGGAGGACAGTCCCTCTTTCCACCCACTTGGGCAACTAAGGGAAGACCAAACATTTTCTTAGTTATCTAACTCATCCTGTGTCATTTATGCCAGTGTTTGGCTTAAAGACTACTTTGCCTTTTATTACTGCCATTTGCATGTTATTACTGCCTTCACATTGGCATTCATAAAATGGAACTAAAGCAAAAGATTATTCACAGTGTTTTAGTTACTTCACAATATGTAAAAGACAAAGACCTTGTGTCCTGGCAGGCACGTTTTCTTAAAGGTAAAAAATGCAATGTAAACAAAAAGGGCAAAGAGGGGTACACCAGAGTCAAATCCCACCTACAGGTTATCACAGAGCCTCGAATGACGTAATGTTACCACAAGAGGTAGTAAGGAAGTCCCACTAGACCACAACACACTCAACTTCACAAGGAGAAAGTGTAAATGCTGATTGGATTAATGTAAGGCTACCGTGGATTCAAGAGCTGACTTCTCTCATCACCAGAGCTAGAATCAGGCCGCATCTGCGCTTGCTAAATATGGGCTTCATCAGAAATTTATACTGTAAATGGACTGCTAAACTGGCACACTATAAAGGATACGGTGTCTGAAACTATAGCTGGTAGACATCTATATTACAAACCTCATCTGGTCAAAATGCAATGTGTGATGCTATACTGTCATTACAATGGACAGAACACACAGGCTTATCACTTGAGATATGTCATAAACTTATCAATATATGTACATTTTGCATAATATGTATCAAAAATGTGTAGTTCATAATCACAAGTGGAAAGCTCTGTGTTGTTCTGAAAATTTCCACACTCGCCCAAATACTGAACTACAAAAGCAGAAAAGTGTGTAATGCTGTTGTAAATATGTACGTAGTATGTGGAACTTGACTTCAGATGTGATGGAAACTGCAGCCAAGACAAACATGTGAATGAAAGCGTCTGAGGTCACAGTTCCTCAGAAAGGCTGATTACACATTTCTTTTTATGCTATAAGATAGAAAATTTCCCCCAAGACCTGGAAAATATGATCTTTATAGTACTGAAAGCACCAGTTCTGCATCTTTTGTTCCTAAAACAGTGTTCCTAAGAGAGACACTGTTTACTTCATTACGCAAACTTCAACTGTATAACTGAAACAGTTTTAGAAAAGTAAGAAAATCTAATTTTCCTACAGACATATTCTTACTGCATAAATTTGCCTGCATCTAGAATATTGCATGTAACAATAATAATAATAATAATAATAAAATAATATTAGTAATAATAATAATAATAATTAGTATTAGTAGTATTAACTTTATTATTGACATAACTATAATCTACACATGGCAATATTACATATTAAAATATTATTTAGATTATTATTTAAATATTTAAAAAATTAAAATAATATCCATTATAAAAATGATGTACAGGGTGAGTCAAAAGTCACAGGGCACCCTCTTATTTTATTTTATTTTTTATTTTATTATTGACTTTTATCTCGGGGGTCATCTCAAACAAATTGTGTATGCTGAGAAAATCCGCAACAAACACCACCTTCAGCACCGCATCGTGGAGGTTTATGACAGCATAAAAAATAAAACAAAATAAAATGGTGTCCTGTGACTTTTGACTCACCCTGTATTTTAAAACATTTCTAATATTTTTTGTGTTATATTGTAAATCTACAGTAAGCAAATTTCAGAGACCACTCTCTTGTTTTCATTTCCAGTCAAACTGGCCTTTGAGTACACTATTATGAAACACTTATGGATTTATTACTTTTTTTATTAGTTTTTTGTTAATTTTTCCATAAATCATTACTCCTCAATGTTCAACTTTGGTTTTTGAATTCCAGTTTTGGAGTTTAGGGTTTAGGATTGTTTGATATTACAGTTAAAATATATAACATTTATATTTTGTGCTTTTTTTCTGAAGCTGAAAAATTAATAACTTGTTTATTGGCCTTTTATTGGAAATGAAATAAAAGGTGGTATCTGATTTCTGCACAGTATTAAAATATATATTATAAATGACTGCTATTTAAATAATAAAATCATTATTTTAAATAATAACAATAAATTAATGTACTGCTAGAAGTACTACAAAAAATGATAAAATGAAATGAAAATACTCATTAATTTTTACACCATAAAACTATACATTATAATTTAACTATAAAATAAATAAACTATGCACCAACTAACTAAACTAATAATATGAAACAATATGAGATCTTTTAAATAATACTAGTAACAATGATAACAATAAGCTTAATTCATACAGTTATATACAAAGGTTTGGGCACCCTTGTCAAAGTACATGATTTATTTTCTTTATAATTTTTCTGGACAATTATTGTTTATTTGCCAGGTTTAACATATTGTGGAAACAAAAATCCCAAACACAAAATGTCACCCGTGCAAAAGGTATGGCACAGCTTACATTTAATGTTTCAGTTTTTAAACGTTAAACTCAAATTGTGCACTAAAATTTGCAAAAAAAATGGCATATTTAAGGCTGCTTCCTGTAGAGGAGGTGTTAACTTATTTTCAATTAGAAAAATCAACAAAGCATGTCACTGTAGTTCATTTTTCATACCCAATCATAACAAACAAACCAACACACTATCAGCAGGACAGTATCATCAACAACAACAACAACGGAAGAGCTTCAGAGAGGAAGAGAGAATTCTGATACAGTTTGAGATTGACACATCTAAAATACACCCACATCTTGATGGTGACATGATTTCAAATACGTTCTGACGCGTTTGCTCACCTCCTGACGTATGATTCGGTTTTGCAGCCGACATTTCACAGATTGCCAAATCAATAGCTGTAGCACTAGCCTTCAACCACATCTACCAATACCACAATTACAGAAGACAAATCAAACACGGCCCCTCTCTAATGAAAATAATGAGAGTAAACTGGGAATCAACACAATCTGCCTTAAAAAGACACTCAGACTGACTTGTGTTGCTTGACATTAACCAAAAGACATGTACAGGCATGCTGCCTTCATTCCTTAAGTGATGGAGTACACTGGGGTGTACGTTGTACAACAACACAGAGCTGCATTGAAGGCCTAGTTTGTGCCTTGAACGGCCCGAGTGTCAAGCCACAAAGCCGCGAAGTTTTGAAGTCTTTGCTGTACTGCGATGATCTGCACAAACCGGATATCCTGTGCGGGGCTCTTTGTTCTGATGAACTCAACAGCAAGTCTGTCTGTAAGCACGAAGAGATGCTTGTTTGAAGGAAGTGCCTTGGACTTGTCAAAGTTGACAATACATTTTTTTTTTCATTGTCACACTGTGCATGTTTAAAAGAAGCGGAGCAGCAGTGTTACTGTTAATGTGATATTAATAAATGTGTATTTGAATTTGCAAATACCGTCTCAGTGCTTTTTTGCATACGTATGCCGAAGCACATGATGATATCAGTTACTTCCTGCCTTACTGTCTGAGCAGGATGAGTTTGAATTCATGCTCACTTGACAGGTAATGTAATGTTATTACACAGTCCACTGACAGCCAGGTTTTGTAATTGAATAGCAATGTTCTTATCTTTATTGGAGTGCGATTATACACTCACTGGCCACTTCATTAGGTACATTAGAGGCACATCTCTTTTTGCAAACAAAAAGGTACAATACGGCACCAACATAACCACTCACAATCTATGGCTAGGCCTGGGCCTTGTGTTTGCTTTCTAGCAAAGTGTTTTGACCCTTGGCTTATCTTTCTACTTTTTGAATAAGGATCTGTCACTTGCTTTGCCTGCCTATGTTTTGACACCTGCCTGTTTTATTGGTCTGCTCTGAATAAAGCCTTCTCGCATCTGTGACCAAACTACATGCCTCTGACATTACAGCTATAACTGAACATAAACAGGAGAAAATCAGCCACAACTTCTAGGCATATAGTTTTCTAAACAAATGTTTTTAATCTAGTTTTAAAAACACTATTGAGCTTCCATTCCTAACATTCACTGCAATTAGTTTAGGAGCTATCTAAGAAAATAAACTTCCACCAACGAAGTTTAGAAGTTTGCTTACAAGTAAGTCTGCCTCAGCTGAGTGATCTGTAACAGGTATAATGCTATAAGAGACTTAAATCTCATGAAAACCTTGTAATCTATTTAGGGAAAAAAATTAAATGGATTTTTTTAATAAACTAAAATAAACTGAACTACATGAACAAATTAACAGTAAAATCAAACAAGATAAATTTGATAAAAAAAATCAAGAGAACAATTAAAATTTTATTATGAAGTGAAACAATAAAATAAAAACAATATAATCAAATTAATAAGTTTTCAACATAAACTGTCCAGTAAACAAAAAAATAAATAAGTGAATAAAAACAGTTATAAAAATATGATTATAGTTGAGCCAATTTGGAGAGCAACCAGCCAATGGCACATTACAGCAGTCTAATCCATCCATCCATCCATCCATCCATCCATCCATCCATCCATCCATCTTCCACTTCTCCGGGGTTCGGGTCGCTGGGGCAGCATCCTAAGCAATGAGGCCCAGACCTCCCTTTCCCCAGCCACTTCCACCAGCTCCCTGGGGGGGATTCCGAGGCGTTCCCAGGCCAGCTGGGCGATATAGTCACGCCAGCGTGTCCTTGGTCTTCCCCGGGGTCTCCTCCCGGGTGGACTTGCCTGTGACCTCCTCCACTTGAGGCAAGAGCTCATCTCCAACCCAGAGAGGGCTCCCTTTCCCGCCTGAGAACCATGGCCTTGGTTTTGGAGGTACTGATCCTCATCCCAGTCTAATCCAGTAGTTATGAAATCATGAAGTAACAGCACATTTTTGCTGTGAATAATGTAGGACAGGCAAATAATTTGGTGAAACGTGGCTATATATTGTGAATGGTCCACCTCGCAAAATAACACCTGGTCAACAGCTGTCCTGTGGTCAGAAACTGAACAATGATGTTACTGGGTAACTGACAAATTATGCATGGGCTACAGTCTAATTATATACCAGTATAACTGATTTGGCCTGTGTATGCACTCTGCCTTCCTGTGACTAAACACAACTTGAGTAGCCATGCACACCCCAAACTGAGAGTGGTCTACCCATCAAAAACTATTCAGCCAAGGGTAGCTATGCCATCAGAAAGTGACCACTGATGAAGCACTAGAGGATTGCTAACACAGACTGTACATCAACAGATAAGCTACACCCTGCTTCATGTTGCTTTCTCACCTTGAAGAGGTTTTGATTTTATCAGCATTGTTGCTAGCATCAGAGATCACATTCTGAGAAGATAACTGAAGTGAGGTAGGTGTAACAAGAAGGGATCACGGAAGTCTGTTAGACCAGAAGAGAGTAAGCAAGTGAACTTACATTAACAGTAGTGTATTTGTTTTTACAACCCCAATTCCAACGAAGTTGGGACGTTGTGTAAAACATAAATAAAACAGAATACGATGATTTGCAAATCCTTTTCAAACTATATTCAATTGAATACACTACAAAGACAAGATATTTAATGTTCAAACAGATAAACTATTGTTTTTTGCAAATATTCACTCATTTTGAATTTGATGCCCGCAACACATTACAAAGAAGTTGGAACAGGTGCAACAAAAGACTGGGAAAGTTGAGGAATGCTCAAAATACACTGTTGGAACATTCCACAGGTGAACAGGTTAATTGGAAACAGGTGAGTGTCATGATTGGGTATAAAGGGAGCATCCCTGAAAGGCTCAGTCGTTCACAAGCAAGGACGGGGCGAGGTTCACCACTTTGTGAACAACTGCGTGAGCAAATAGTCCAACAGTTTAAGAACAAGGATTTCATCATCTACAGTCCATAATAGCATCAAAAGTTTCACAGAATCTGGAGAAATCTCTGCAAGTAAGTGTCAAGGCAGAAAACTAACACTGAATGCCCGTGACCTTCGAACCCTCAGGCAGCTCTGCATTAAAAACCCACATCATTCTGTAATGGATATTACCACATGGGCTCAGGAACACTTCAGAAAACCACTGTCAGTGAACACAGTTCGTCGCTCCATCTACAAGTGCAAATTAAAACTCTGCCATGCAAAGTGAAAGCCAGATATCAACAACACCCAGAAACGTTGCCGGCTTCTCTGGGCCCGAGCTCATCTGAGATGAACTGACGCAAAGTGGAGAACTGTCCTGTGGTCTGACGAGTCCACATTTCACATTGTTTTTGGAAATCATGGACGTCGTGTTCTCCGGGCCAAAGAGGAAAAGGACTGTCTGGATTGTTATCAGCGCAAAGTTCAAAAGCCAGCATCTCTGATGGTATGGGGGTGTGTTAGTGCCCATGGCATGGGTAACTTGCACATCTGTGAAGGCACCATTAATGCTGAAAGGTACATACAGGTTTTGGAGCAACATATGCTGCCATCCAAGCAACGTCTTTTTCAGGGACGTCCTGCTTATTTCAGCAAGACAATGTCAATCCACATTCTGCACGTGTTACAACAGCGTGGCTTCGTAGTAAAAGAGTGCGGGTACTAGACTGGCTTGCCTGCAGTCCAGACCTGACTCCCATTGAAAATGTGTGGCGCATTATGAAGCACAAAATATGACAACGGAGACCCCGGACTGTTGAGCAGCTGAAGTTGTACATCAAGCAAGAATGGGAAAGAATTCCACCTACAAAGCTTCAACAATTAGTGTCCTCAGTTCCCAAACGCTTATTGAGTGTTGATAAAAGGAAAGGTGATGTAACACAGTGGTAAACATGCCTCTGTCCCAACTTCTTTGGAATCAAATTCAAAATGAGTGAATATTTGCAAAAAACAATAGTTTATCCGTTTGAACATTAAATATCTTGTCTTTGTAGTGTATTCAATTAAACATAGGTTGAAAAGGATTTGCAAATCATCGTATTCTGTTTTTATTTATGTTTTACACAACGTTCCAAATTCATTGGAATTGGGGTTGTATGTCATTATAAGATTTATTCTAAAAGACTTATATAATACTATAGAAAGGAAGTGACTTGCACACAAGCAGACATGTTATACATGATATGAGACATGCAGCACATTAGATTCCTTCAGGAGATGCTGAATGCAGTTCATTTCCTGAAGGCAACAGCAGAATAATATCAGATTTCCCTGGAAGGCTTTGCAAAATCAAAATAGTTTGTAACATAAGACTAGACAAGCACTTAACTACAAGATCGTCACCCAGTGGCTGAAAAAAATAACGTTAAGACAATCTAATGCCTTCCTCTAATGTCAATTAATGCTACCTGAAGAAATCTTCAGCTATAAAAAGTAGAAACCGTTATGCCTATGTATGTGTCTTGTAAGAATGTTAGTACAAAGATGATTCTTAAATGGTAGCGTGAGCATCACGCTAAAAACTTTCTCTTCCAATTAAGATGATGCTACACCAAGATCCTTTTGGTGTCTGGTCTTCTTTCTTATATAAAAATTCTACAATATACAAGTAGTTATAAACTAAATTAAAAGGTTTGCTGTCATATAGACAAAATAACCTAGCTAATATTCAGAATTTGCTAACTAATCCTGAACGAAACAGTGGTAGCTATGTAATGTGGTAAACTGTTCAATGTTATTATTGTTATCATTTTAAAATATTTAACTTCACATTTAGATAGTAATGCTGAGAAATGATGACAAATACTGACAAAGTTACCTCAGAGGTCTTCAGCCTTTTTCTCATCAACCCACCAGCCAGCCCACCTCTTTATAATCATGCATGCATTTTGTCAAATAAGGTCATCTCACCGATCTTCAATGCTGTTCTTATAAATTCCACTAGTCAATCCACATTTTGGTTTATACCACTCCAGTTTGGTTTAAGCTGCTCCTGGACAGGCTCCTCTAGGTTCTGCAGTTCCCAGTCACCTGTCCCAGGAGTGGTCAGGGCTGAAAACGAAAAGAGTTGTCTGAAAGTATTTGACAACTGGAACTGACTGAAGAATGTAATGCTAATTTATACACTTTTATAAATAAATCTAAATGCTTTTGGACTTGCAGTTCTAGGAGAAACCTTTAATTGATATAGAACCTTTACATTGTGTACACGTTCTTTAAAGTCACGCAGTTAATAGCATTTTCCTTACCAGGTTTGCATCCACAAGACTTGTCACTGCGTCTGCATCTGGAATCGTGAAACACAAGAGTCGTCACCATTGCTGTGTGTTTCAATTTTACACAAAGCATTCTGTAAAACTTAAGCTCTTTACTGCTTGATGAAGCACCACGTCAAACAAATGTCTCCTCCTACTTCATAGACCTGTTAGGACGTACTGCATACTTAGCCCTTAGCCCTCCTTTGCATGTTCACATTTGGGGTTAAGGTGTCCCAATTATTGTTGACATAGAGGAGTAGCTTGAAGTGTTAGGGCTATATGGCCCTCCAAACAGAGGATTTTCAGAGGCTCACTCCAAACAAAGTGTAATGAGAAAAAAAGAAAACACGACAAGATGGCTGCGAGAGCGACCAAAGAACCCTACAAGTGTGAGCAGATTCTCTGTTAAGAATTTACAATAACCACTGTATTATTGGTTTGATGTCATTTCAATATATAGTTGTTTTCTTCATAACAACTACAAAAAATTGCTAACAGCACATACACACACACACACAAAGTGGGTAGACCAAATTCATAGATACAATTTCCTTATATGCTAATTTCCCACCGTTTCATTACATGAGGCTATAAGCTATTCCTAATAGCAATGCTGTAATGGTAGGGAGCGATGTTGAGGCGGATGCGTATGCAGACAAGCGAGATTTATTATGGGCAAATCCAAAATCAGGGTCAAGACAGTCCAGGTTCACAGAGCCAACGCGAAGAGATCGGGGCGCAGACATGATAAACAAACACAGAACCTCAAACAAAAACCAAACACCACGAGAACACAATACATACAAACATCAAACATATCAAACAAAGACCAGCACAGACCAGGACAAACACAGAGCTTATATAACCGAAGCAAGACAAGGGACAGGTGGGAAACAGGTGGTAACAATCAGAGGTGGAGTCAGACAACAAGGGGGCTGGACTGAACCAAAACAAATGCACATGGAAGATCAAAAGTAAACAAAAAGCACACTGGGGAGACTGGGAGGGGCCAATTGTGACAAATGCAGTCATCACCCTACATATTGCAAAATTTCCATGCCATGATATACAATATCAAACATCCCCCAAGCTGGAACACACAACAAATGTAAAGACCTAAATCTAATCATCAAAACCAAAAACACGTTACTGCTTCACTGAAGCAAGGACAGATAGCAACCATTGCTAAGAAGGGCTGAGGAGTGTGGAAAATAAGAGCAGAATAATATGACAGGCCATAACATGAGGGCAGTATGTATAGAAAACAAATCTAATAATTCTATTAAAAATTTGGCCAAATTAATATATTCTTTCTCCATTTGATTGGGTAGACGTTTGATCAACCTGTGACTATACACCCCTGTGACAATGTAAAATATGCAATAAACTCTGTAGATCGCTGCTTCTTGTGGGAGTCAGTACCAGAATGGATGATGCTGTGAGCAGATTCACACATTCACGCTGGATTTGATAAGCTAATCTCTCAGGTGCCAAGAGAGGATCTGTGGTACTGTATGAGGAAGTCAGGTGTAGCTGAAAAGTATGTTAGGGTGGTGCAGGACATGTATGAGGATAGTGAGACAGTGGTGAGGTGTGCAGTTGGAGTGACAAATGGTTTCAAGGTGAAGGTAGGGTTACATCAGGGATCAGCTTTGAGCCCCTTCTTGTTTGCAATGGTGATGGACAGGTTGACAGATGAGATCAGGCAGGAGGCTCCATGGACCACGATGTTTGCAGATGACATTGTAATCTGTGGTGAGAGTAGAGAGCAGGTGGAAGAGAATCTGGAGAGGTGGAGGTTTGCACTGTAGAGGAGAGGAATGAAGGTCAGTAGAGACAAGACGGAATACATGTGTGTGAATGAGAGGGAGGCAGGTGGAAAGGTGAAGATGCAAGGAGTAGAGGTCATAAAGCTGGATGACTTCAAATATCTTGGGTCAACCATCCAAAGCAATGGACAGTGTAGAAAAGAGGTGAAGAAGAGGGTGCAGGCAGGATGGAGTGGGTGGAGACGGGTGTCAGGGCTGATGTGTGACAGAAGGATAGCAGCAAGAGTGAAAGGGAAGGTTTACAAGACAGTAGTGCGTCCTGCTATGATGTATGGTTTGGAGACTGTGGCTCTGTCTAAAAGACAGGAGGCTGAGCTGGAGGTTAGAAATGAGCAGATCAGAGGGACAGTGAAAGTGGAGCAGTTTGGAGATAAAGCCAGAGAGGCCAGGTTGAGATGGTTTGGACATGTGTTGAGGAGGAATAGTGGATATATTGGTCAATGAATATTGGAGATGGAGCTGCTGGGTAGAAGGAGAAGAGGTGGACCTCAGAGAAGGTTTATGGATGTAGTGAAGGTGGACATGGAGATGGTTGGTGTAAAAGTAGAGGAGGCAGTGGATAGGGCAAGATGGAGGCAGATGATCCGCTGTGGCGACCCCTAAAGGGAGCAGCCAAAAGAAGAAGAAGAAGAATCTCTCAAGGCTGGAGTTCTTATTCGACACACAGGTAACTCAATGTCAGGCTCCCCCCCTCCCCTTTATATAACCAGGGGCCCTTCGGCTGCTACAACAGGGGAGGCTGGATGCACCAGCATTCCTAAAGAAACAGGACCAGAGCCACAATATCAAAAAATAAATAAATACATGTAGACATTTTTACATCACCTTTTACATGTGTTCTGGTTTTAAAATCCCCTACACAAAGCATCCCCAGAACACTCTTAGTGATAGGGCAGGCTGTCTGACCCCATCACAAAATAAACAAAAATATAGCTTTTTTAGATGGTAGAGTGATTGTGTAGTGTTATTAATATCAAACATTTGTTTATAACAGTGTGCAGGCAAAAAAGTACAACCACTTATTATTAACTTATTAACTGCAAAAGAGCATTTTTAAACTGTAAAAACATTATGTTCCAATTTACACACACGTCTACAAGATGTGAGATTCATCGAGGTTGATTTATTGATACAGATATGCCAAAGATGAAACTGATGTTTGTAAATTCTTAGGGTCAGATTTGATTGTATGCAACTATTTTGCACAATGTATGCAATTTTTAACACACTGGAAATTCTGAATTAATACGTCAAAACTTCAACATGAGTCAAAATAGAAAGCATAAGGGCAAAACCTCAGGAATAAATTGTCATGTGTGTAGTAAGCAAAGAGGCTGGATGTACTTGTGAGCACACTTTAATGCACAAAACAAATAGTAGAAATATTAATCTTAACAAAGAAACACTTGGAGCAAACCAATCAAGAGGTAGTCACATAACAACTACACCTAACAAAGTGACAAGTAGACCACACAAACACTGACTCAAACAAAGGGCTTGATAAAGGCTACAACAAATGGGGAACACCACGGAAAGGGAGGAGACAGAGACTACAGACAGTTGAGGCTACTCATAGGGAAGGAGGGGAAAGTGTGGAGCACAAGAATCAAAACAAAACACAAGCACATGGCTAAAAAACACAGGACAGAGGTAACTGTGACAAATACGTCAAAATTAATACATAATACATAAAGCATAAGCCATAATATTGAGGGAATAAGTCATTATTCCAACATAGTCAAAATCTTGAGAAAAAAGTTACTGTTTAGAGTTAAAAAGTCAAGCTTTCAATATAAAAGAAAATATGAAGAGTTCATTTGCAAAAACAGATCTCCATTTTAATGAAGTTTCACAAATCATCCATCCATCCATCCATCCATCCATCCATCCATCCATCCATCCATCCTCTAAGCCGCTTCTCCGTCAGGGTTGTGGGGGGTGTGCTGGAGCCTATCCCAGCAGTCTTCGGGCGAAAGGCAGGATACACCCTGGACAGGTCGCCAGTCCATCGCAGGGCAGTTTCACAAATCATGTTTTTGTGAATTCCAGGTAATATCAACCAAATCAAAACCAATATCCTTTTATTTATTTTATCTCTCCCCAAAAGTACAAGCCAATCTGAGATTTACTCTTGTTCGCTCTATTCCTCACTTCGCTTGATGACTCATTCTTCAGTCTTCTGGCAGCCTCCGCCATGACATCTAGCATGTCTGGGCAAAATTGGGAATATTGAGCTTTTTCTTACAACAAGCTGAAAACTCATATATGTGTGATGTGCAATCCTCAGCTCAGATGCTGCTGCTGCCGCTGCACAATCATAAACTAATCAAATTAACCACTGTCCACCTGTTTTTCCTGCTTTGTACTATACTCCTTTATGCTAACAATGTTTGCTATCTGGTGTCGACCAGAGGAGGATGGATTCCCCTTCTGAGTCTTGGTTCCTCTCAAGGTTTCTTCCTCTTGCCCTTAGAGAGTTTTTCCTTGCCACTGTTGCCACTGGCTTGCTCATGGGGGCTTGGACCAGGATTTTTCTTTTCATTTTCTTTCTGGAATACTGATTGTTCTGTAAAGCTGCTTTGTGACAACACCTGTTGTAAAAAGTGCTATATAAACAAACTTTGCTTGCTTGCTTGATATGGTGCCGTAAAGTGTTACACAGTTCTCGGGAGAGGCATCATGCACCTCCAAAGTTACATAGCGCTATAGCAGGCATTTCAAGTTGGAGTGGTAATGACAGAGAAGCCATTCTCCCTATTATAAGTCAGCGTACCATCAAAATGATTTTGAAGCTATTATTTAAAATTGTTACATAATGTGGCTTTTACATAAAATGAGTAGGTAAAGTGCTAAAAATTGCCCAGTAATTGGCAATATTACAATCATACAATCCTAAGGTTAAATCTCAAATGTCTCATTTCTCACTATTTAGTGCACTCTATGACTTATGAAATGTTGGCTTTTACACCCAAATGTTGCCCTTTATGTCCTGTATGGAATTGTGCACACATGGCTGAATCCAAGGAGCTTCCTTTCAGACACACTGTGCACTTTTAAATACAGTTCAGATACAGTATCCATTACTTTAAGACCTACGTACTGTAGTTTACAGGGAAAAGGGAATCATTTGAGATTCTGCCTACAACAGTTCTCAGCAGTGTTGCATCACCTGACACGAATACCGCACACTGGACACATGGACTTGGAACACCTTGAAAAAGGACAATAATGGCTTTTCAGACAAAACGTGATTTTCAACGGATGCTGTTTGCCGTTTTTAGCAAATTAACTCTGAAATTTTTTTTTCAAGTCAGTCAGTGAATATAAACACATTGTTGCTGTTTTGAATGCACACTATGATGCATTATCACTGCAACGTCTCTTTGAAGGAGTAGATGAATGGATGGGATCTGTGTCATATTGTGAATTTACAGCCTACTTCCTCACTGTGAAGATGATTTTATCAGTGCTGCTGCCAGCATGCAAGACCACATTCTGAGGAGATAACTGTGTCATAGTGTGGTGTCAACAGATGAGAGGATGTGTCACCACCGCTCCTCTTCTTTGCCCAGCCGCAACAGAGCCCACGTGGGACAGGTAAGCATTAGTACAGACCACTTAAAGGATTTACTGGACCATTTGAGGAGTGAAACAGCACACAGCCTGCAAAATAATGTACATCAGTAAGCTGCTATATTCAGTAAAGGCTCAGCTATGCTGAAGGCACCAACAAATCATCATGAGAAAATGTTTTTGATTTTATCAGCATGGCTGACAGGGTGAGAGACCACAAGCTGAGAAAATAACTGCCTTGGAGTGTGTGAGGGAGATGTAACAGGTAGATAGGCGGACCTGCCTGTCAACCAATTAGTTCTTTGGTAGCTCAGCTGAACTTTAAGTCAGCCCACGTGGGGTAATTAGGTGCTCACCCTTTAAGGCCAATTTGTGCCATTTGATCTACTCTGCTACGTTAATCACCTGATTACTCAGCGCTGTTGTTGCTTTTATCTGACATGTAAAGAACTTTATCTAACAAAGCTGAACATTTTTGTCTGGTTTGTGTTTTCGAACAAGAAAACAGGAGAATAAATCACATATTTTACTGTTATTCAGACCAAACAGAAGAATAATAAGCACTTACTGATTCTGAATTGTGCTCTGAATGAGCTTGCCTGCTTACTCTGAAAAACCCCCCAACTGCATTCAACATTAAAGGAAGCTTCCTGCATCTCTTACACAGTGATAGCAAACACTGCAGCACACAGAAAGTTCGGATTCTCCACAAGGACGTTTCACTCTGGCCACTGTGGCCATGCATGCATCATAACCTCTCTGGCCGCAGATTTAAACAAGTTTAAGCAGCCAAGACCATATTCTCACAATGGATAGAATCACTCAGTATCTGCACCAGGCTTATTACATCCTATGTCTCATTACTCCGTAACTATGTAACTACAATGTAAACCTAGTCATTCTTATGAAGGGTCACTGCCATTTAAAGGGTTAAATTGACACAACCGAGACATGTATGGCATACTTTAGTTTTGCACTGGAGCTACGAGGCTTATGTATGTAAGAGGAAATGGAAGTGTATAACCCACCACTTAGCACCATATATATATATATATATATATATACACACAAACACACATAGGTCTCAGGCACCCAAGGCACATTTTCAAAATCTATTTATTTGTGTAGTATGAGTTTATTTGCTGTGAAAAGTGTTAATATTTTAATAAACAAAATCTACAGAATATTAATTAATAATCATTATGTATGTATATATATATATATATATATATATATATATATATATAAAAAAATCCTATAAATTATAAATTGTGATATTATTTAGTGTTAGTTTGTTTGTTTAACCATTTTCTAGCCTCTCCTCGAGGAAGCCCAGGATTATATGTAGTTAAAAAGCAACTCCTGGTTTGACCATTCAGTGCTTCGTTAAATTGAGCTCATGATGTAATTGGCGATATTAACGAGTCTCTGTGGTGGTTGTGAAGGTGTCAAGGAAAAATATGGAGCCAAGAAATTCTTGTTACTTTTTATTGTTTTTATGTTTATTTGAATTATGAATATGACTTTATTCTAATGTATATTGTGATAAACTCACTGCTGAGGTAAATTGTTTAAAATTTTGCTTACATGCCTATAACTTTCACATTGTACTGTAAATACTGTATATAACATCGACAAAAGCATTATGAGAGAGTTAACGTCACAAATTTGGTAATGTAATTAATTTATTAGCGTTGGAGACATCGACATAACACAATTTCTGTTGTGTGATCCAGGAAACCCGTTGAATTTATTCTTGCCATTCCTGTTGGTTTAGCTGATGACTTTGGCTGTTTGATACGGAGAGAAAGTTGTAACATATGATAGCGAGGGTCATGGATGATAAAAGTTATGTGTTGATAGTCATTAAAAACAGAGAAGCCTGTTGTTTGCTGTTCAGTGGGTAAAAGGAACTGTGCCCCCTCAGTCATTTCTTTCACCCTCATGTCTAATAAATCCTGCCGTCAGGCCTGACTGGAACTCCGCAACTTCGGTGCAGCAGGCTGTCCTGGTCCTAATGAGTACTACATGCTGGCGCTTCACATCAGTAACACTTTGTGTCCTTGTTGTCTAGTGCTATTTCTCATACGGAATGTTAGTATGTCTGGATTGGAACCACAAACAGTGGAATTAATTTTTTATCTGAACATTTTTTATCCTGACAGCTGCCATAATTTGAGGAGCATTAAGAAATCCTAACACATCTTTTTGGGAATGTCAGTACAGCTCGATTTTCTGGACTGATTTGAGTACTTATTTTTGGCATCTGTTGACATCAATGAAAATACACAACATATGTAATTAATCTTCTCTTATACATAGCAAAACATCATATTCACACAGGCAAATATTCAAAGCAAAAGCTAAGTTTTGTTATTTTTTAAACACATATCTATAACTTTGAAGTCCAGAAAACATTGTAAACCTTGTAATATTTGTCTTTTTTCTGAGCTTTACTGTCTAATATTACCTTGCAATTGTTATTTTGCATCTGTCAATTTCTGCTGTGTTCTGTACTGCTGTTGACCTGTCATGACTATCATGACTGTACTGTTTGCTGTACTGGCAAAATAATTATAAAAATACATCAATAAAATGCAAAGAAAAAAAGGAAAATCATTTTGCCAATCATTACAGAAATTGTGCACAAAAGGCTTAAAAATAAGCTTCTTTAAACAGCTCTTAAGGCCATGGTGAATTAGCCCCCTCCACTGACCGTATCAGCAATATGTGATGACTAATTTTATAACCCGTCCAGATGGCCCATGTGCTCTGCAGCGGTAGCTATAATCAACACTTTGAGAAGAATGGAAATAAAAGAGTTTTCCCCAAGTTCATCTTGAGAAATTTCTGCCATGCTGAAAAGGAAGCTGGGTAACCAGATCTGGCTGGAACAATAGTAACACCTATGTACCACATGCCACAATGAGAAGCTTTCAGTTTTAAGTGGCTCTCCTGTTAAAGACGGCTGATTAGCGATGCATACAGTGCGCTCCAAAAGTCCGAAAAGTTTTTTTTGCATACACTGCTGTGCACTCGTCTTTAAAAATAAACAAATAAATAAATAAAATGAATTAATTAATTAAACTATTTATCTTGGCAGCAAGAGTGTCTTTTGTTTTGTGAAACACTGAATACTATTCAAATCAGCATGAACTGCTGAGAAGGCTCATGTACGATCTCTGTGAATTTGTCATGTTTCTTAAAATTCTTCCTTTGCTAAAATACAATTAGGTCCATCAGTATTTTGAAGTCAACATAGTTACTGTTACTTTAGCTGCTCTACCACAACGTTGGAGTTGAAATTAGTAGGAACCCAAAGTGCAGATGTTCAACTTTAACTTGAGGATATTTACATTCAAATATAAGAATTATATTTGTATGATGTAGCAATTATAATCTACACATACATACTCCCTTCAATTTAAGGGGCCCAAAAGTAATTAGATTTAATTTACTAGCTGCTTAGCTGTTCCATAGCCAGGTGTGTGTTATTCCCTCAGTACATCACTCACAAGAAGGCAGATAATAGGTGTAGAGTTGGTTTGAAATGTGGCATTTGGAAATGGAATCTGCTGTTGACTCTTGATTATGAAGTCTAAAGAGCTACCACCAATGCAGGCCATCACTAGACCCAAAAATCTAAACAAACCTATCACTGAGAAGCAAAAACATTATTGACTATTTGATTCATTTTTTTAAAAGAAGGAATGCACTGGTGAGCTCAAAAACACCAAAAGGCTACAGTAAACATCTGTGGTGGATTCCCAAATGGGACAGAGGTAAAAAATAAAAATGTACATTTTGCCATTTATACACACATTTGTTTTGTGGTCATGATCTCTTAAATTGTTTTTCAAGACTAACAATTCGGTCTCTCGTTTGCTTTTAATCATGCTCATGTATTCTTTAGAAATGTGTGCATTTCCTTTGTGCTCAAATGTAGCAGATGTTTTCTGTCCTGTGCAGAAGTAGCTTACACCTCCCTGAGGTTGACTGATAATGGACAGATGTGCTCATTAGTTTTGACTCTGATTTTGGGGTGTTATGAGGACATTGTAGCTCATATTCACAGTGGAGCATCAGCATCAGCAAACTGCCACGGATTCAGCAGTGCAGCTGCAGTTTTACAGTGAAATGAAGGAAGACTGTTGGGAAAAGAATGATGTAAAGCATACTGCTGAAAGAAGCCAATATATTTTGTACAACAAAGAAGTGGAACGTCTTAAGGTCAAAGGGACAAGAACAAGCAGGAATTGAATGTAGCTGCAGTAAAGGCCTGCACCAGAGAAGAAATCTAGCATTTGGTGATTTGGTGGTCATTTGCTTCAAGGGATTTGCAAACAGCTACACTGACAGGCAAATAAAAAGACACCATTTGGATTTAAATAAGCATATGAGCAAATACTTAGGAGCCTTTGATTAATTACTGCAGCAGTTAATATGTTTCACTTGGCAACAATTATGTTACCCTCACTGATGCAATTAGTAGCTTCTCATTTCTTAAACAACCTTGTTGGACCATGTGGTCATGGCCAAGATGCTACTGTGATATGGAAGGATCAAATTATTGGCCTGCATCAAGCAAAGAAAACAACTTAGGAGACCGTCAACTTTGCAGATGTAGAAGTGTAGTTGGCAAAAAAATGACAATGTTTGGTGAAGTTGAATTGTAAAAAATCAGCAGTAGAACTCACGGCTATGTTTAATAATGAAAGTAAGAACATTTCTACACACTGCAAACTCACAGGACTGGGACTCTATGTGTGGCCATAAGAAAACCAAATAGCTAATAAGGCTAATCAGGGAGAAAGACTTCAATTTGCTAGAAGGAATAAAGACTCAGGAGCATTTGAAAATGGCTATGTGGTCTAATGAGTCGAGATTCACGCTATTCCAGAGAGATGTGCGCAGCAGAGTAAGGGAAGCCCATGAAGCAATACATACGTCATACATATGCCCATGTACAAGCCTCTGGATGTAGTGTTATGATCTGGAATAGCTTTAATAGGACAGATCTAGGCTCTGCAACATTTTGTGCCAACTGTCTGAATATACTGAATGACCAGGTTTCCCCATCAATGGTTCTTCCCAAACAGCACAGGTGTATTCCAGGATGAAAGAGTGGTTAAGGGAACACGAGGGTTCATTTCCACACCTGAATTGGCCTCCACAGTCTTGATCTTACCTCCAGTGAAAAATTTTGGGATGTGCTAGTAAAGGCATTACTTAATAGCTCGACTCTCCTGACATGATACATACCTTGGATGGAAATTGGAACTTTGGAGTATAACATTGCATAAGCTTGACAAAAGAATGCCATGGTGAACGCATGTCGTAATGAAAGCTAATGGCAGTCCAACTAAATATTAAATTGTGTGACTTTTTTTGGCCAGGTAGTCTATGTATGCAATGTACAGACAGTTTAATTTATGGCCATTTGAATTTGTCCAATTGCTTTTAAGCCCCTAAAATGGTGGGCTGTGTATGAGAATGGTTTTAATTCCTACACCATTCACCCAATTTGAAAGTAAATACAATGTAAAAAAAAGTCTGCACTTGAGCTCAGATGCAGCTTTACAGAAGTTCAGGCCAAGCATCTTGAGAAATCTTGATGTTTCACTTTAATAATAGCAACACAAAGTTGAGATAGTATGTAAAATACAAATATAAACAGAAAGCACTGATTAGATTAAACTGAAAAAAAGAAGTACAAAAAATTTTACCTTATGGAGATTTTTTATTTATTGACCTATTAAATAATTATATGCTTGTTCCAAATTTGATGCCTGCAACACATTCCAAAAGAAGAAAACAAGTTTGGAAAGAAGCATGTTTATCATTCACCTATCCCAGCACCTTTCCTTTTAACACCACAAAATAATCATTTGAGGATGGAAGACACACTGAAGTCAAAACTGTTGTAATCTTGTGGAATCTTCTGCCATTCTTGTGTTATTCAAGTCTTTGTCTTTTCCTGTAGGGCCTTTGCTCCATTTCCTAATGTTTCACACATTTTCAATGGGAGACATTCTCTGGCTTCACAGTTACAACTTACCCAGTTGTAACATGGGCAGAATGTGGCTAGACATTGTCATAAGAATGGGCATCCCCTAATAAGGCAGGAAGCAAATGATTATCCAAAACATGCACACACTCAAAATACATTTTATTAAAAAACACTATAATAATACTAGGTGGGGATTCCTTCGCTCTCTAAACAGCCTCAGTTGTTTGTAGGATGTATTCCACAAGATATTGGAAATATTCCTTTGAGGTTCTGGTCCATGTTGATTACAAGATCAACTGCATCATGCAGTTCCTGTAGATTTTCATGCTGTGAATCTCCAGTTCTATCACATCCCAAAGGTGGTCTACTGGATTGAGACTCAGTGACTGGGAGGGGCACTGAAGAACAAATGAACTCATTGTCATATTCATGAAACCAGTCTGAGACAACTTTGAATTTGTGTCATGGTGCATTATCATGCTGGAAGTACTCACTGGAAAATGGGTTCATTGTAGCTATGAAAGGATGCACATGTTCAGCAACAATACTTCAGTAGGCTATGACATTCAAGCGATGATTGATTCATATTAACAAACAAAGAAAAGTGTGCCAAGAAAACATTACTCATACTATTACGCCACCTCCACCAGCCTGGACTGTTGACACAAGATAGGTTGGCTCCATGGGTTCATATTGCTGGCATCAAATTATGTGTGCCTCAATAGAAATCCAAATTCATGAGACCAGGCTACAGTTTTTCAGTTTTCAACTATCCAGTTTTGGTAAGCCTGTGCCCACTGAAGCCTCAGTGTTTTGTTCTTGGCTGACAAAAGTGGAACATGAGGAGCTCTGACTCCCCACTTATATAGGTTGGTTGTTTTTGTGAAACTAAGGCACAACATATGACCCTTATTAAAAATAATCTCATCTGTCTGGATCTGAGAGAGATAGAGAGGGGCCCATCTCCTGTAGGACCTTGACCTTTGGACAGGGCCCCCTTTAACTTAAACATACCAAACCCATAAGCTGGATACCACATGAAATCCCAGATACCATACTACAAACAGTGTTTATTGAGAATGGTTTTTCAAATGGTTTACTACCCCTTATCCATCAAAGAAGCATGCTGGTTTTAAAAAATAGTGCCATCTGAGGAATTGAAGGTCACAGGCTTTCATGTGTGATTTTCAGCCTTGTCCTTTATGAGTAAAGATTTCTCTGGACTCCCTGAATCTTGAAATTAGATTAAGTGACCCTTATTAGTCCCACAACAGGGAAATTTCACCTCAGCATTTAACCTATCCATGAAGTGAAACACCACATACACTCTAGTGAGCACACACACACTAGAGGGCAGTGAGCACACTTGCTCAGAGTGGTGGGCAGCCCAATCTGCAGCACCTGGGGGTTAGGTGTCTTGCTCAAGGACACCTCAGTCATGTGCTGTTGGCTCTGGATATCGAACCGGCAACCTTCTGGTCACAAGGCTGGTTCCCTAACCTCCAGTCCATGACTGCCTCTGATATTATGCACCTTAAAATGACAATGAGAACTCCCTCACGGGAGTCAGGGCCGGAGGCCTCTGGCATGTCAAGTTCCATTTCCCTGGAGGAGGTTGCTGAGGTAGTTGGCAAGCTCTTCAAGTGGCAAGGCACTGGGGGTGGATGAGATTCGTCCAGAGATGCTTAAGGCTCTTGATATTGTGGGGCTGTCATGGCTGACGCACCTCTGCAATATTGCATGGACCTCAGGAACAGTACCCTTGGACTGGCAGACCTTTTTTTTTAAAAAAGGGGACCAGAGGGTATGTGCCAACTATCAGTGTATCACACTGCTCAGCCTCCCTGGGAAAGTCTATGCCAAGGTGCTGGAAAGGAAACTTTGACCGAGAGTTGAACCTCAGCTTGAGGAAGAACAATGCAAATTCCGTCCTGGCCATGGAACAATGGACCAGCTTTTCACCCTCTCACAGATTGTTGAGGGGGCATGGGAGTTTGCCAACCCAGTCTACATGTGTTTTGAGGATTTGGAGAAGGCTTACGACCGGGTTTGCCGAGATATCTTATGGGAGGTCCTCCAGGAGTATGAGGTACTGGGGCCACTACTCTGGGCCATCTGATCTCTGTACTCCCAAATTGAGAGCTGCTTTCATATACTCAGCATTAAGTCGGACCCTTTCAGTGTTACCGTTGGACTCCGGCAGGGTTGTGCCCTGTCTCCACTCCTGTTTGTGATATTCATGGACAAGGTGTCAAGGCGTAGCCGAGGTCAGGAGGTCATTATGTATGGAGGCTGGAGGGTGGCATCTCTACTATTTGCAGACGATGTTGTTCTTTTGGCTGAATCACATGGATGCCTCCAGCGCTCACTGGAGCGGTTGCAGATGAGTGTGAAGCGGTTGGTATCTGAGTCCATGGTCTTAGCCCGGAAAAGGATGGCATGCCCACTCCAGGTAAGGGGAAAGAATTTGCCCCAGGTGGAAGAGTTTAAGTATCTTGGGGTCTTGTTCACGAATGATGGGAAGAGGGATCATGGGATCGGCGGCAGGCTGGAACAGGCAGCAGCAGTAATGCGGTCACTGTACCGGACTGAAGTGGTGAAGAGGGAGCTGAGCCATAAGGCAAAGCTTTCTGTTTACTGGTCGGTCTACGTCCTGACCCTCACCTATGGTCATGAGCTGTGGGTAATGACCGAAAGAATGAGATCGCGAATACAAGCAGCATAAATGAGCTTTTCAGGGTGGCGGGCTACACTCTATTTAATAGGGTGAGGAGCTCAGCCATCCAGGAGGAGCTCGGAGTAGAGCTGCTGCTCCTCCACATTGAGAGGAGCCAGCTGAGGTGGTTATCTGATTCTGATGCCCCCTGGACACCTCCCGGTGGGGGTGTACCAGGCATGGCCTACCAGGATAAGACCCTGGGGTTATCCTAGGACCTGCTGGAGGGATTACATCTCCAAGTTAACGATGATGATGATGATGATGATGATGATGATGAATGAGAAACAACTAAAAAAACTCACAATTACTTGTTAAGCTTATTGCTCAAAGTGTCGACCCTTGCCTGTTCTAGCTTGTAAAGAACTAGGCCTTTCCTGGATGCTGCTTTTATAAATGATTACATGATTACATCTGTTCTTTTAAAATGTCTTCTGAACATCTAACAAACACTCCTTTTCTTGAACTGCCCCTGATTTTTCTTATTTGGAACATGTTGCAGGCAAACATTCAGAATGAGCATATATATACAATACATGAAAAACCTGAATGAAAAACCTCAGAAAAACCTGAGTGAAACAGTGTAAACACAGTGTTAGCAGCAATGTTCCAGATAGAGCAAGTAGAGCATCAAAAGAGTTGTGTGTGTGGAGTATGGGGGAGGGGGGGCCACAATGCTAGTGGCTTTCCAGATGCAACGTGTGGTGTAGATGTCCATTATGGAGGGGAGAGAGACCCCGATGATCTTGTCAGCTGTCCTCACTATACGCTGTAGGGTCTTGCAGTCTGAGGCGGTGCAATTCCCAAACCAAGCGATGATGCAGCTGCTCAGAATGCTCTCCACAGTCCCCCTGTAGAATATGGTGAGGATGGGAGGGGGGAGATTAGCCTTCTTCAGTCTCCGCAGGAAGTAGAGGCACTGCTGGGCTCTCTTGGATCATTGTCGATTCTTTTATGCCCTTACTTGGTCACAAAAGCAGGATTTCAACAGGCTATGCAATACCATCATACATCTAATTTTGCACAGACTGGCCAAAAAGTCCCTAGAAAGCAGAACTGAAAACTGCCGTAAAAAAAGCTACATTCATTTGAAGTATAATCCTAGAAAGTTAGATAATTAACATAATCAAAGACTAAATTCTGATTTTGGATCTTAGATCTGTTCTTGTACTTTTACTCACCTGCAATGAGTGGACTGACCATTGTAAAGAGCTTTATTTTGAAAGAGTGAAGCACAATTTGCCTTTCCCCCAAATAAAGAGAATATTCTAAACCATCAGGTGCTGAAAGCATGTCATTGATTAATTAATGTCTCTTGGGGTATTAATTAATTAATGAATTCATTCATTCATTCAGTACCTTATCAAGTAAGAGAATGCTCACCATAGTTACAACAAAGTAGTTTGCTTGCTAGAGCTAACTTAAATCAAAATAGTCCAAAAACGAGAAGCAGCGATTTTGTGGTTTGTGGGAGGAGTGTGCTAGTTCCTATTAATGTAATGGATTTTGGAATGTGGTTGCATATATGTCTTGTGAAAAACTCCAGAGCTGTCATCAACACCACAGCACGTCCTACAGCAGTCTACGGAGGGCAGTCTTAAAAGAGTCCAGCAGAAGGTAAAACATACACACGCAATATCACTGATATCACTAAGACAATGTACATAAGAAATAACGACGAAAACAGGCAAGTTTAGTCAAGTCAAACTAAGTAAAATCCCGGGTTAACTAAATCCTTATTAACTCAGCGACCACACGGACTTCAATGCAGTTCCTAAGGTACAGAATGTGTAGTAGAAGTTTGGATGTGCCAGCAGATATTGGCCGTTTAAAGGGTTACAGAAAAAATCCAGTATTGTGTTTAACTTCACAAATTATGTGAAACTGAGATTAAACAGTGGAGATCATATCTGGAAAATCCTCACCAGGACATTAGGCTTTATTCTTAGAGTGAAGGCAGGCACAGCAAGCGTCAATCTTGAACTCACCTGATTAAAATCATAAACTCCAAGCAGCTTTCAGCAGCAGCTTTCTACCTGCTGATTTGTGGACTCCTAGATATACCTTGCCAATTGTCATAGACAAATAGACAAAACTCAAATAATTATTTTAAATCCCTAGTAAGTGACACTGTAATCTTCACTACTGAAGAATTCCAAACCCTCTTGAACCAGGGGACTCACTTGTCTGGACAAATCATTTTTAATAATTTGAGTTTATTTGTTGCATGTGCAGGTCTCAGACATCCAGCTTGCCCATAAGACATTGGGCTGACACAGTTATATAGCTGGACTGAGGCCAAGATTAGACAGCTGCAAGTCGCTTGGGGTATGTCTCTATCAGTTTTGCACATCGAGAGACTGAACTTTTTGCCCATTCTTCCTTGCAAAACAGCTCGAGCTCAGTGAAGTTGGATGGAGAGCGTTTGTGAACAGCAGTTTTCAGCTCTTTCCACAGATCCTCGATTGGATTCAGGTCTGGACTTTGACTTGGCCATTCTAACACCTGGATACGTTTATTTGTGAACCATTCCATTGTAGATTTTGCTTTATGTTTTGGATCATTGTCTTGTTGGAAGATAAATCTCTGTCCCAGTCTCAGGTCTTTTGCAGACTCCAAAAGGTTTTCTTCCAGAATGGTCCTGTATTTGGCTCCATCCATCTTCCCATCAATTTTAACCATCTTCCCTGTCCCTGCTGAAGAAAAGCAGGCCCAAAACATGATGCTGCCACCACCATGTTTGACAGTGGTAATGGTGGGAATGGTGTGTTCAGGGTGATGAGCTGTATTGCTTTTATGCCAAACATAACGTTTTGCATTATGGCCAAAAAGTTAGATTTTGGTTTCATCTGACCAGAGCACCTTCTTCCACATGTTTGGTGGGTCTCCCAGGTGGCTTGTGGCAAACTTTAAACGAGACTTTTTATGGATATCTTTGAGAAATGGCTTTCTTCTTGCCACTCTTCCATAAAGGTCAGATTTGTGCAGTGTACAACTGATTGTTGTCCTATGGACAAAGTCTCCCACCTCAGCTGTAGATCTCTGCAGTTCATCCAGAGTGATCATGGGCCTCTTGGCTGCATCTCTGATCAGTCTTCTCCTTGTTTGAGCTGAAAGTTTAGAGGGACGGCCGGGTCTTGGTAGATTTGCAGTGGTCTGATACTCCTTCCATTTCAATATGCACAGTGATCCTTGAGATGTTTAAAGCTTGGGAAATCTTTTTGTATCCAAATCCAGCTTTAAACTTCTCCACAACAGTATCTCAGACCTGCCTGGTGTGTTCCTTGGTTTTCATGATGCTCTCTGCGCTTTAAACAGAACTCTGAGACTATCACAGAGCAGGTGCATTTATACGGAGACTTGATTACACACAGGTGGATTCTATTTATCATCATCAGTCATTAGGTCAACATTGGATCATTCAAAGATCCTCACTGAACGTCTGGAGTGAGTTTGCTGCACTGAAAGTAAAGGGGCCTAATAATATTGCACGCCCCACTTTTCATTTTTTTATTTCTAAAAAAAGTAAAATATCCAATAAATTTCGTTCCACTTCATGATTGTGTCCCACTTGTTGTTGAGTCTTCAAAAAAATTACAATTTCATATCTTTATGTTTGAAGCCTGAAATGTGGCAAAAGGTTGAAAAGTTCAAGGGGACCGAATACTTTTGCAAGGCACTGTATATAGCTGGACTGATGCCAAGATTAGACCCAGCTTATACAGGACAAAGAACAGGTGTGATAAACACGACCATATAGGGGTAAACACAAAATAGGCAGTCTAAAATATAACTTCAGCACATGCGCACAGATACAGAATGTATTACACAGATACAGAATGTATAACACAGATACAACGCAATTCACAACAATAAATTCCTTCACTACTTGCTTGCTCCTTATTAGGATAACAGATGGTGTGATGTCATTGACTGAAAATAGGCTGCCATGATAACCAGTAGCATCCAATCATGTGCTGTAGCAAAGCTGTACCATCTAGAGAACCCATCCACATGTCATTAGGCATCCACACTCCACAAATTGTGCACTATTTGGCTAATGAAACTAGAATTTCAAAACTTCAGCTGAATCTCATATGGCTCCATGCGATGACAATATGACAACAAAATGAATAGCTTAATTGCATTGCTTTTTCAAAGTAGCATGGTCACAGGCCTTATTAAGTTGACACTTGACTGGATCACAATGTAAACAAAGGTTTTTATTAATAAAGTAGGTCTACATTTGAAATAGTAAATATAGGGTTCCTCATGACTGTATACATATATATGTATATATGACTATATATACACTATATTTACAAAAGTGTTCGCTCATCTGCCTTCACACGCATATGAAATTGAGTGACATCCCATTCTTAATTCTTAGGGTTTAATATGATGTCGGCCTACCCTTTGTAGCTATAACAGTTCAACTTTTCCTGGAAGGGTTTACACAAGAGTAAATAATGTGTTTATAGGAATTTTTGACCATTCTTTCAGAAGCGCAACAAGAAGGCCTGGCTCGCTCTAATTCATCCCAAAGGTGTTCTATCGGGTTGAGGTCAGGACTCTGTGCAGGTCAGTCAAGTTCTTATCTACTCTCTAATCCATGTCTTTATGGACCTTCCTTTGTGCACTTGTGCGCAGTCATGTTGGAAAAACAAAATTGTTCATAAAATTGGGAGCATGAAATTGTCTAAAATCTCTTGGTGCTGAAGCATTAAGAGTTCCTTTTACTGGAATTAAGGGGCCGAGCCCAACTCCTGAAAAACAATACCACACCATAATCCCCCTCCACCAAACTTTACACTTGGCACAATGCAGTCAGACAAGTACCGTTCTCCTGGCAACCGCCAAACCCTGAGTCATCCATCGGATTGCTGGACGGAGAAGCGTGATTCGTCACTCCAGAGAACACGTCTCCACTGCTCTAGAGTCCAGTGGCAGCGTTTTACACCACTGCATTCGATGCTTTACATTCCATTTGGTGATGTAAGGCTTGGATGCAGCTGCTCAGCCTTGGAAACCCATTCTGTGAAACTTGCTACATTGTTCTTGAGCTAATCTGAAGGCCACATGAAGTTTGAAGGTCTGTGGTGATTGACTTTGCAGAAAGATGGTGACCTCTGTGCACTGTCCACCTCAGTACCTGCAACCCTGCTCTGTCATTTTATGTGGCCTACCACTCCGTGGCTGAGTTGCTGCCGTTCCCAATCGCTTCCACTTTGTTATAATACCATGAATAATTGACTATGGAATATTTAGTAGTGAGGAAATTTCACGACTGCACTTGTTGCACAGGTGGCGTCCGATCATGGTAACATGCTGGAATTCACTGAGCTCCTGAGAGGAAACCATTCCTTCACAAATGTTTGTAGAAGCAGTCTGCATGATTAGGTGCTTGGTTTTATACACCTGTGGTCATGGAAGTGATTGGAACACCTGAATTCAATGATTTGGATGGGTGAGTGATCCATGATTTTATCATGGGGAAGTGGGTTTACAATGTAAAGCAGAGAAGAAGAACATTCGCTCATCCATCACTGTATACTGCAATTATTTCACAAACCTTTTAACTTTTTGTCATATAATAATGAACATATCATAACATAACATTTTTTAATGCAAAAGCCTTGCTTCATAAGAACTTTTAGGTTACTAAATTACCACTGCAAGTCTTACCTAGCACCAATGCAATGAAACTCCTCTTCCCACACTGGGGCTGAATCTCATATGACTCCTTGCTCCCTATATAGTGCACTACCTAGAACCTAAATACTGGCTCCTGCAAACCATCAATGTATAACATGCCTAAAATACAGTCAAGCTAGAATTTCTAAAATTACATGACACACTATTTAAGGTGTTTGGAGTCATTTGAGATTCACCTGGAGTTTTGAAATTCTAGATCCTACAGGTAAAAAGGGCTATTTTATGCCTATATTATGCATTGTTTGGATGCAGGAGCCAGTATTTAAATTCCTAATTAGTGCACTATAAAGGGAGCAGGTAACAGGGAAAAAAAATCAAGCAAATTTAAATAATCCTTCTTGAGAAAATATATTAAAATATCTTAAAAAGTGAGTTTTTAGCTCTGCAGCTGTATTTAGCAAGATATATGGCAGTTAAGTACCAAATAACTTATAGATGTGATACAACTACATTAATACTACACAAACTCAAAATGTGGCAACAAGAAAGTGAAAACTAGTGGAAATATAAAATTTTAATACTAAAGATTCTTCATTTGTTACATGTTAGAAATTATGTATAGCGTTTCTTGAAAGTTCAGTACAAATTTCAACCCAATCCAATAAAACAATAAGCATTTTGTGAGGCTTAGAACGCACATACAAAGTTGCAAAAATGATAAAATGGGCAAAAGTTTAAAAATCATAAGTTAAAAAGGTACTTAGAATAAAGCTGTAGAATTTTTACAGGATCATATGAATTGAATAGACGTTTTCACATGATTGTTTCAAGAAAATACATGTCATGAACTCAGAGGGCTACTATTTGAATTTATTTTCATTTGGTTCTGTTAGTGACGTCAGCTGTACTTCTTTGTGAGCCGGTCACACCTCACAAACAGAAATTTAGAGCTTAACAATTTTCTGTTTCTATGCTGGTAGGTGCTGAATGTACTGAAGAAGTTATGTTGCTGTTTTAAAAGTTACTCAGTAATTCAGTAGGTTTTTGATCTGCAACACTGGATTTCCACTGAAGGTGTTTTGTGCTTTTACATTCACTGCAGTCATTACTTCACTGAGATAAAAGAATGATTTTAGTTTACTCTACCTCTGATAACAATGAATGTATTCAAATAGAGTACTTCAGTAACAATCCTACATCCTACGATCCACTGTTTTAAGGAGTGTTGCAAACTGGCAAGGATATCTTGCTTAAGAAACTCACTTTTAAACATGTAATGTTTCTGTTCTGTGAGGCTCAGTCATGCCATGCAGAACCAGCAAGTACATGTGATCAAGTTTGCCATTGACTAGATGAAAAAATAGGTGTGCAGAAATGTGTACACAGGGTTTTGCAGACAGAAGTGACACAGTAAAAGATATCAGACGCTCTGTTTATGTGTAGACTATTAAACAAGAACATGCTAACTGTCTCAAGACAAACTAGCTTTCCTCAAGTAGCAAGCCGATTTCATTAAGTCAGCAACTATAAAAAAAATCATACTGCATTTTTTTCTGAACAGCATATTTCCAAGTGAAACAAGTTATGTGGGGGTCTAAATGTTTCAGCTTGATGATAGTTAGGATGGAAAAAGAGGGAGGTGAATTAATTTTACATTATAATAATAATTATTGGTTCTCTGTGACAAAAAATCAGATAACATGTTTAAGGCATGCAAAAGTTTAATTAAATAATACAGGAAAACAAGACTCTTTTAAACAGAATGCTGAACCATGCATAATATGACCAGGGACATGAACTAACCAGGTAAAAAAGGTTCACTTTGATTTCAGGTTGACTATAATATATAGAAGCTTAGGTTAGTATGTAGAGAAGGAGGTTAGTGTGCTGATATGATGAAAAGACCAAGATCTAAAGTCTGAGATGGAAACCAGATGAAATTTTGGAAGCTAGCACTGAGAACATATAGCGAACGATAAGTTTCATTTAATTTAATTTCTGGCATTTGGCTGATGCTCTTATCCTGAGCAACTTACAATTTGATCATTTTACATAGGTAGGCCAAGGCAGTGTTGCCCAAGGACTCTTATTGGTATAGTGTAGGGTGTTTGCCTAGGTGGGGATTGAACCCAAGTCTACAGTGTAGAAGGCGGAGGTGTTAACCACTACACTATTCAACCACTTGCGAAAGTGTTTCGGGGGCTCTGCCACTTATGTAATAGAACATGAGAGGGAGTATGTTATTGCAAAATAACATTGCGGCTGTGATTTGGTCGCAGACACGAGCCGAATGTTATTTACGATAACACACAACATCAAGTGTTCTCTTCGTTTTATAACAGTTAAATAAATAAGTAAGAAATTAATGAATTAATGGACTGTGAACGTGTCAGTTAATGCATTTGAATGTGAGCAATTCCTTCCGCCAAATTATAGTTCCTTAACAAGCAGCTTGTTGTTACGTCAGAGTAGCTAACTCCACTCTCTAGATGTCATGTAAACTGTCATCACCACTGAACAAGCTTTTCAGTTGGCAGCTGTGACAGAATAACACCTAAACGACCTGGAATTAACCAGAAATTAACCGAATACCATTCGCCAAATGTCATCTTCAGAGTCTGACAAAATCGGACTGAGCCATAAAACTGCTGCAACATCAAGTTTAGCTCAGTTTTGCCAATTTTTGCCAGATCAATATTAATGTTGTTTTGTTCCAGCCAGTCTGTAAAGCATCTTACAGCCCCTATTGTTTGGCAAATGGTATTTGGTTAATTTCTAGCTAATTTCAGGGTGTTTTATGCATTTTTCTGTAACAGCTGCTGACTAAAAAGCTGCTCAGTGGTGATGACAGTTTGGGAATGCAGTGTAGTCTCATCTTCAGAGGCTGACCAAATCGGCTGTAGGTCAGATGTGATCTTAAAAGTATCCATTCTCTATTTGTGCACAAAGTAAGAAGTAAAAATGTTCAAATGGCTTCTACAGCTGTCAAGGTCATTGCTTTGCAATGGCGTCTCAGTGGAGAGATTAGTATAGTATTTGTGATAAAACTGTGATGTTATGGTGAAATAGCAGCACAGTTAGAAGGCTTCTCAACCAACCAGCGTGCGTGGCCAGAACTAACTGTTGTATAATTCCTGATATCCTAGACAGTGAATGACAGTTTTCAATGGATTAGCTAATGTGGCATATCCTTACTCAAACTGCCATTTTAAAATAAAAATTAATAAAATTCAGCAACTAAACCAAGAGCCATTTTTTTCATAAACTGGCAAACTGAATTCAGCCCAAAGGTCAGCTTACAAACTACCTAATTCACTCTAATCCCTCTAATCCACTAAAGTGATCTGACGCTAAAGTTAGTCAAAAGATGGTGTCTGTTTATAATGAAAAATAACATCTTTAAAGTCGTTAAACAGCATATATTTTCAACTAACAATGCTTTATTAGAGTTCATGAGTGTTTCACGTCTGCTGAAAAGGTTGATAGATGAATGCACATAAACAACAACTACTAAGATATTTGAGGAAACCTTTGAGTTTTTGTCAGTTTCATTCAGAAATGTTATTGCTAAACCTTTCCTTCTTTATCTTAAGACCTTTTCTAATTTTCAAGTTTGTGTGAATCCAGAAACCTTCATCAGCATTTTCATGCACATGCAAGTTCTGTACAGAAGTCAATACCTTGCAAACTCAAAACTGCCAAGAAGCTAGGTGTGTGCAAACATAACCACAAGCTGAAAATTATTGCCCAGAAGCTATAGTAGCAAGCATGAGTGGTTACATTTCCACGACATAGCATTAGCTGTTAGCTTTGCTTCTTAGTTATATGAATTTGGTGTGAGCCAATCATGTGATTGCCATGCTCATCTCAAAATATCACATGCAACATGCTCAGAGCCCCCTCACTCCTCACCAGAGGAAGTGTGAAAACCAAGACCTCAAACACCTATAATATATCATCTCAGTTTTGGCTTTGAGCCCCACAGGTCAGGTCCATCAGCCAGTTTTGTGAGTATTTGGTGTTGTTTTCTCTCTGGTGCTTGTCCCCACATGTGAATCTATGAATATCTTAACATTCTAATAATTTATTACAGATGGGGTAGATTTTGTTTACTGCACGTACTGTGCTTTTATCGTACATGTTTTTTTTGACCTATGCATGTCCTGCTTTTCTGTGGAAAAATTTTTAACCGTTCACCTTAATAGCTAAGACCTTCTCGCAAGGTATCTGAGTAATTTATTACAGACATGGTGGATTTTGTTTAATACAGACACTGTGCTTATTGCTTAAACTGTGTATTTTGACCCGTGCACGTCTTGTATGTGTGAAATGTTTTAACCATTCACCTTCATATCTGAAACTTTCTCATAAGGTACTACAGAAAGCAGGTTCATATTTTTCTGAGTAATTTTTGGAATTCATGTTTGGTTATGAAAGTTAGCAAATGTAGAGAAAACGATGTTATTTAGAATAGCAGTGATGTATGTCAGATGTGGTTTAGCCAGCACACATGGCTGGCTATAGACGACTGCTTTATGACATTTATGCTTTTCTTCTTCGTTTTTTTGTGGTATTCCTCAATACAAGACTGTTCAGTGTTTGATCTAACTTCAGCGATGGAGAATGCGACTAGTACTCTCAGGTGAGAATATTCGACTTACATGTAATTTGAGGGGTGCTATAAGCATAGTAAAATAAAATACACTTTCAGAGAAGCTCTGTTCTGAGCTTGTATTTGAAGTGGTTAGATCTTTCAGATGAATGTCACTTTGTATAAAATATAATTGTAATTTTTTTATGTACTCCATTCCCATCAGCAGTGCCAATTACAATTTCAGTTCCACCTTATCATGGAGAACAACAAGTGAGATGATGAGAGATTCCACAACTGATGTATTCAGGTGAGGTCTGCAAGATGTTTATCTGCTTTAGATCAGTAGTCCTGCTCCGTTCAAAAAGGCCTAAACTTGTGTTTGTCATCTTGAAACTAGATAATTAGACCCTACAAGGTTTAAAAGTCATGAAACTTGATCAATAAAGTCTTGAGAAGAGAGTTCAGAAATAGATACTGATAATAAAGAGAAAGGCGGTAAAGGTGTGCTGGAGCTTCAATAACTTCAATAACTTTCTTTTTGGCATTTTCAGCACCTTGGACTACTCCGGTTATTATATTGATGATTTGGAAAACCATGCACCCTGTAAATATGGAAACCATGCAAACAATTTCCTACCAGTGCTCTATTCCCTGTTCTTTGTGGTGGGCTTCCTTGGCAATGTGCTCGTTGTGTGGGTCATCCTGGTGGGTGCTCAGCTGAAAAGCATGACAGATGTTTGCCTTCTGAACCTGGCCCTAGCTGACCTGCTCCTGGTTTTTACTTTTCCCTTTCTGGCCCATTATGCTAACCATGACTGGAGTTTTGGGAATGCCATGTGCAACATAGTCCTCGGCATTTACTATGTTGGGTTTTATGGTGGCATCTTCTTCATTATGCTGATGAGCGTTGACAGATACTTGGCGGTAGTCCATGCTGTGTTTGCTCTGAGGGTCAGAAACAAGTTGTGTGGGATTTTGGCCAGTGTCGTTATCTGGATCATATCTGTTGCATCATCTTTCCCTGAGCTGGGCTACCTTCAGATTGAAAAATACAGAAATGAAGTACTTTGCAGTGCATACCCAAATGATGACAATTCGCATTACTGGAAAATTGTTGGCCTGTTTAAAATGAATGTTTTGGGCCTGTTGATTCCACTGAGCATCGTGGGATTCTGCTACTCAATGGTGCTACGGAGGCTCCTCACAGTCCGGGCAGGCAAGAAACATGCTGTGCGTCTCGTCATTGTGGTCGTGGTGGTCTTCTTCTGTTGCTGGACACCGTACAACATCGCAGCATTCCTCAAAGGCCTGGAATTGAAGAAAGTCATAGAAACAAATTGCGAGAGCAGCAAGGCAATTCTGTGGAGTCTCCAGATCAGTGAAGCTGTGGCGTACTCACACAGCTGCCTGAATCCCTTCCTCTACGTGTTTGTAGGAGAGAAGTTTAAGAGGCACCTCATCAGGCTCCTGCGTCGCACACCTTGCATCAAGGTGAAGTTCATGAAAGACTACCTGACCCAGGCAGCAGGGTCAGTTTATTCGCAGACAACCAGCTTGGATGAGCGTTCGACTCATATTTAAACAAGAGCTCTCAGAGACCCAATCCAACATCTCATATCACAAATAAGATATCACTTTCATTTTCTGCTTTCATTTTATTTGGCTTCTGATGAGTTCTGTGTGTTATATTTTTACAGAAGTCCCTGTACAAACAAAACCAGTTGTAATACAGCATCAGAATACTGTTATATGTCTCTTTGTGAAATGTTCATCATATTTATGTTCTCTTGTAATACTGTAACTGAGATGCTGTTTCTTGGCCTGCATCTCCTGAAGTGAAGGAAGTTTAAAAGGTGGCTGAGTGAAAAATATGTAAATACTTTGTAAATAAAACTAAATATAAAAATATTCAGTTGCCATCCTGACTTTTTAAGCAACAAGTGTTGTACATGTTCGTAATACAACCAGGTATTAAAGGACTTAAGAGTAAAGGAATTTAATTGTTTAGAATAAATTAGGATATACATTATCCAAGTATGCTGTGCAGTAGGTTTGGTTGTGCACATACATCCAGCGTGTTTTTTCTCCCTTCAAAACCAAAAACTGGCATCAGGTTATGAAGTGTGAATCTGGGTCAGAGTCTCAACCGCAGCCCCTTCACCGTCGACACCACAGAAATAGGTTGAAGCTGTTTGTGCACACTTTTTACGATGTTTTCCCATGCAGTGAAACCCTTACCCAAAAATCAACTTCACTATGACATGATGGTATAGATAACAACGCCACAAAATTCAGACAAGAATGTCTTGTGGCAATGTAGACTCCAATATGGTTTGTTTTGTCTGACTGACTTCTGTCACTCAGCCTACGACGCATTGCAGATACTAAGCTGAGGCGGCATTTTGGGTTCAGTTTTACCACACACCTGATAGCTGCACTCATATTTCACTTCATTAGAAACCCCCGTCTTGTCCTCCCACTCATAGCTATACTTAATGAGCTCCACCTACCTTACAGGTTCACTATACTGGTGTGTAGTTATAGACTGTAGACCATCTGTTGATGCACAGTTTGTCAGCCACCCTTTACCTCATTTATCACTGGTCAGTTTTTGGACATCTGTTGAGCAGATGTTGTGTCGGTGGTGGACCATTCTCAAAACAGCAGCGACACTGACATGACATGGTCTCTAGCTAGTTTGTCGCTAACTATACACCAGCAAAGCGAACAGAGTCATTGGCCAAGGTGGACAGAGTAGCTCTAGTCAAAGTTATATTATTTGAGAAAGAATGACTTCAGTAAAACTAAATGCATGTGTCTGAAAAAAGAGAAGTACAAAGTAGAATGTCAAATCCATCATGTGAGCACAGCAACTGGCATTCTTCTCTTTTTAATACACACTTGGTCTAAAATACAATGAAAACTCAGGTCTGAGCAGGCCAGTTGCTAATAGCAACAGAATGAATAGGAATTAGGAGCTATACGTTTATGTATATGCTTAAACATAAAAAGTACACTTCTTTCTTTATAAGTAAACATGAGTTGAAGTAAAAGTATTAACATTAAAATACTCTGGAAAGTACATGTAACTGAGTGAGTGGAACCTGTTACTGCCTACCTCTGGTTAGGGGTTTTTAATAACATGGCTGGGCGTATTTCAATCTGAATATGATGAGAAAAGTTTAAGCGTGTTAATGAATTAGATGTCTGTTCTTCATCCCACCATTGTCAGAATGTGTGGGGTGGTATAGGGAAGTGATAGCGAAACAAGAGGAGTGCTTGCTTAGCTCTTCCCAAAAGTAAAACCTCCTTCTCTTTGCTCTGAGAGCAATGCAGAGGTGGCACATTGTGCTAAGGTTAACTCAAACTACTGCCCCCGTTGTCCATGTGCAGCAGCTATGCATGTTCAAACAAAGGGATCGTGAGATCTTCCCTGCAAGAAAAATATTTTGTGCCCACTGCTATGACATATGGTTGAAAACAACCATTAAAAAGCAGCATTTAATAGTTGTCCTAGACAAAACGCCACCACTATAAGCCAAGGATTTTTTTTTTGCTTGCATGGCTCGATTTTTCAGCAAAAATCTTTTGTGTTCCATGCAGGATGACACTGTAGCCATACAGTGAACGGTCTTTACTTTGAGGTTTCTTGCACACACACTAGAATTTGTGGAATAGTTTTATATTATTGCTATACAACAATGAATAAATTAAGTGTGTAGAAAGGTTTAGTCATCTGAGGTACCCTATACACTGCTGTGCAAGAGTCTTAGGCAGCCATTGAAATGATTTCAAACTATTTATCTTGGGGGGTTTTAAATAGGGGTGTATTTACCAGAAAAAAACAATATAACATTAGAACAAACCAAATAAATATAAGTACATTGAATTGAAAAAGAAGTTCTTAATTTCAGGAAAATTATTATTCTTATTCATTATTAAAATTATTATTATTCATTAGGAGAATACAAGAACAGTGCAAAGAAGTGGATTCCATTAAAAATACATCTAATTTACTTTATTGGATTGATAAGCTGTGCAGGTATGGTAACTTCTGGCTTCCTTGAGGAGAGCTTTAGAAGTGTTTATTTATTTATTTATTTGCATTCACTCTAATGTTATAAATAAATGTTAAGTGCGCAGATAAACGGCTTTACATATGATTTTCTCCTTTGCACAGCACGTATTTCTGTGCTCATCACACGTCTTTAACGCGTCGCGGGGAGGAGGACGAAGATATGCCACGGCAAGCAAGACTGTAGGTGAGGAAGCCTCGGAATATGGTAAAGTGACGGCAAAGATGTCACACACTGGAAATTTACCCTATTCGGATAATAACGTAGAAACAGTTCGCGAATTCACGTGCACCAAACTAGTGTCACCACATTGATTCATTTGACATTCAGAAATGAGAAACGTATTTCTCCCCGCTGAGGGACTACCCCCACATGCAGACATATAAAATGTTGCTTTAGTGCTTTCGGCTCCGAGTTAACCTTAGCTGTCAGAGTATCAACACAGTACATGGAGAGACTGAGAAAGAAAGCAAACATGGCCTGACACAGGAATCAGCTGATATGAATACACCACTCTTCACACCTTTGCTGCACCTTGACGTGTCATGGAGAAAGAGAGGGTCTAAGAATATACAGTGGCTTCTGACACCATTTCCCTTTCAGCAAACCACGGGGCTAATCTTCTTCATACATCCCTTTCCTGTCTACAACACAAAGTTTTAGTGCTGCTTCTACTACTAATACTACTAATATTGACATGACAGCTGTACTATGTATTATTATGTGTTTTGCGCACCAAGTCCTAAGCACTATGGCTTTGTTTAAACATGATTGGCCAGTGCAGTTAGTGCTCAGAGGCAGTGGTGTGAGTTAAGCTTATAATGATGTGCTACCTAAGCATGCTGCAGACTCTCAGAGAGGACTGGTTTCACTTTTAGTAAAACATTTTCGTTATCACTTCCCTTTCCCACCATCCCCACCCCAACATTCTGGCAATGCTAAGAAGAGGTAATGATACCTACTTCATTAGCAAGCTAATGCTTTCTGACCACACAATGTCTGACCACATAATGGCTCATTTTCTGATGATTTTTATAATAGCAGGAGCTTATTTTTGCTTCTGCTCTACTCCAGTTAATCTCCTCAATCTGTTCACACATAGAGGGCTGTACTCCTCATTCACCAAACATAAAAGCACAGTGTGCAGGTTGGTGGGGGATGGGTCAGGGCAGGTTCTGGTAAATGAGTGGCAAGATGGCTTTTACAATTTGCATACTTGTGCATATTCCTAAATCTTTACTCTTAATAAATGTACAGGTTTAGATGTGCCACCTTTGGTAGTTTCCTAAGCATAACAATAACGGATAAAAATATTTAACTACTTATTTTTCAACATAAGCCCTATTCAAGCTGGATTAGTTTTACATGAAGAGACGCTGTAATCTGCAGCAGTGATCACCAAGCAGAGCCATGATTTTAGTCCAATACGAATGTGCAGTGTCCATAGTCTTCATAAGTCTGCAAAGCAATAATGACAGAGCTGCTATAGCACTATTTGAGCTGGACTGTTTTACCAGAGGAGGTCCAGGAATGTAATTTGTGCATGATCTGACTGGTTGATTCATTATGCCATAAAACATCTGTGTAATTTCCCCAAAATAACCAGGATCGAAACATCATCGCGAGGATATTACGCAACCGGTGCCACACTTTCAAACAATAGCATGTTGCATCATTAAATGGCATATAAGGTGAAAGAAAAAAACCTAAAACTGGACATGGGATCAGATTTTTTATCTAATAAAGTGGGTTGATTTAACTTTCAACAAGACAGGAAATGCACTGCCTATAAATTGGTCATGACTGAAAATGTGGAATTCAGTTGTCTTGCCATTAACTTAAGAATTAAGGAATTGGGTCATTTACAAGGAGAAGAAAAAAAATGTTTCAAAAAAGCCTCTCACGAGTTTGAAAGTTGAATCAACTCACTTTAGTAGCCCAATGCTAATCTATATGCCATTTAGCCACTCAACATGCTGTCACATTATGCTAACATAAACATCCATGCAATTATGTTTCAATCTGGACTGTTTGTGGTAACTATACAGATCATTTATCCAGAATAAATCAGCCGATCAAAACATGCACACTTCACACTACTGGACTTCTCTGGTAAAACTAATCCAGCTGGAATAGGGCTACACATTTTTTTATTATGAATTAAGTTGTGATTGAGGACTACCTCCCCTCCGGATTGTCAAGCTTAAGCAGTGAAAGAGCGCAAGAAATGTCCTTTCATTAATGTAATTCAGCTTCACAAAACTCTATTTATGTTAGTCAACTACAGTGATGCTTTCTGAATATCCCAAGCCTGTGACACTGGCTCATCAGAACTAGCATTTCTAGGGCACAATGGAGTATTATAGAATAAAATATGACAGAAGTAGCACCACCAATTTGCAGGACATCTGCAATGATGGTAAAAACTCAGATCTTACTGCAGCCAGTGCTCCTTGCTGAGCATGTGCAATGTTTTCAGTTTTCACAGTCACAGTTTTTGCAGTGTAAACTTCTCAGAAAATGAGTTAAAGCTGAAGTCGCCTGCAAACCCATCATCTGAAGTGTCAAATAAAGTGAGAACTGAGCTAAGAAGTTTTAAACACTTAAGTCATTATGTTTTCATGAAATTGTACCACAACATAAAGAACAGAAAGAAGGTCTGCTAGTTTATTCTTAGTTTTGCTTTAATTAATTTATTCAGTCCTGATTAATTTTCAGTCCTGTATTCAGTTCAAATGAAAGAAATAGTTCAGCTTAAAGTGCACACAGCTGTAAACAAACATTACTCAGCACTTTACTTTAAAGGTGTTATTAACAAACATCCTACAAACAAACATCACTCACCTCCGCCCTCTAAAGGTGTTATTAACACACATCATACAAACATCACTCACCTCCGCCCTCTAAAGGTGTCATTAACAAACATCATACAAACATCACTCACCTCCGCCCTCTAAAGGTGTTATTAACACACATCATACAATCATCACTCACCTCCGCCCTCTAAATGTGTTATTAACACACATCATACAATCATCACTCACCTCCGCCCTCTAAATGTGTTATTAACACACATCATACAATCATCACTCACCTCCGCCCTCTAAAGGTGTTATTAACACACATCATACAATCATCACTCACCTCCGCCCTCTAAAGGTGTTATTAACACACATCATACAATCATCACTCACCTCCGCCCTCTAAAGGTGTTATTAACACACATCATACAAACATCACTCACCTCCGCCCTCTGAATGTGTTATTAACACACATCATACAAACATCACTCACCTCCGCCCTCTGAATGTGTTATTAACACACATCATACAATCATCACTCACCTCCGCCCTCTAAAGGTGTTATTAACAAACATCATACAAACATCACTCACCTCCGCCCTCTAAAGGTGTTATTAACAAACATCGTACAAACATCACTCACCTCCGCCCTCTAAAGGTGTTATTAACAAACATCATACAAACATCACTCACCTCCGCCCTCTAAAGGTGTTATTAACAAACATCATACAAACATCACTCACCTCCGCCCTCTAAAGGTGTTATTAACAAACATCGTACAAACATCACTCACCTCCGCCCTCTAAAGGTGTTATTAACAAACATTGTACAAACATCACTCACCTCCGCCCTCTAAAGGTGTTATTAACAAACATCATACAAACATCACTCACCTCCGCCCTCTAAAGGTGTTATTAACAAACATCATACAAACAAACATCACTCACCTCCGCCCTCTAAAGGTGTTATTAACAAACATCATACAAACATCACTCACCTCCGCCCTCTAAAGGTGTTATTAACAAACATCATACAAACATCACTCACCTCCGCCCTCTAAAGGTGTTATTAACAAACATCATACAAACATCACTCACCTCCGCCCTCTAAAGGTGTTATTAACAAACATCATACAAACATCACTCACCTCCGCCCTCTAAAGGTGTTATTAACAAACATCATACAAACATCACTCACCTCCGCCCTCTAAAGGTGTTATTAACAAACATCATACAAACATCACTCACCTCCGCCCTCTAAAGGTGTTATTAACAAACATCATACAATCATCACTCACCTCCGCCCTCTAAAGGTGTTATTAACAAACATCATACAAACATCACTCACCTCCGCCCTCTAAAGGTGTTATTAACAAACATTGTACAAACATCACTCACCTCCGCCCTCTAAAGGTGTTATTAACAAACATCATACAAACATCACTCACCTCCGCCCTCTAAAGGTGTTATTAACAAACATCATACAAACAAACATCACTCACCTCCGCCCTCTAAATGTGTTATTAACAAACATCATACAAACATCACTCACCTCCGCCCTCTAAAGGTGTTATTAACAAACATCATACAAACATCACTCACCTCCGCCCTCTAAAGGTGTTATTAACAAACATCATACAAACATCACTCACCTCCGCCCTCTAAAGGTGTTATTAACAAACATCATACAAACATCACTCACCTCCGCCCTCTAAAGGTGTTATTAACAAACATCATACAAACATCACTCACCTCCGCCCTCTAAAGGTGTTATTAACAAACATCATACAAACATCACTCACCTCCGCCCTCTAAAGGTGTTATTAACAAACATCATACAAACATCACTCACCCCAGTGTTGCCAATTTAGTGACTTTGTCGCTATATTTAGTGACTTTTCAGACCCCTCTAGCGACTTTTTTTTAAAAAGTGACTAGCGACAAATCTAGCGACTTTTTCTGGTGTTATTGGAGACTTTTGGAGACTCTGAGGTGAACACACATGCTCTTCAGTTACTGTCCTCAGCGAGCAGCAGGTCCCACAACACAGTGCTCGGTCTCACATTCAGAGCAGACCCACACTGATCCACGGCCACACTGTAAATGAACTGCGCATGCCCAAAGCCACCGCTGGCCCCACCCCCTATTCACAGAGCGGGATGTAAATATACATTTTAAAAAATTGGAAAAAAAACAAAAACAAAAAAAAGAAAGAAAACAAAAAAACTAAGTAACTCTGTCAAAGTGTGTCTTTTAAGGTCACTTTGCTGGTCCCAAGCCCGGGTAAAGGAGGGTTGAACGTAGAGTAGCAGTTCCACCCCACATAAGTCTTTTGATTAAATTTGATATGCTAACATTTAACAACACAGGACAAAATTGATTTATGTAGTTTCCCTAAAAATGATTTATGTAGTGTGGGTCTAGACCAAGCATTATGAAGTTATTTTGAGAAGTGACAGCCTATTTCAAAGGAAAAAAAAAAAAAGAATCAACAGAAGAAGTTCATTTGTAGTTCTAACATATTTATCTAACATATCTAACATAGTCCTGTCCATGTGTTCATATTTTGGTTTAGCCTATATGCATTTGTTTTGGTTTAGCCCCCTAGTTTCATGACTCCGCCCCTGATTGTCTCCACCTGTTTTCCAACTGCCCTCGTTTTCCATGTGTATTTAAGCCCTGTGTTTGCCCTTTGTCTTGGCTGGTCTTTGTTTGCTCTGTTTGAATCTCTGTCTGTGTTGTTGGTTGTACTGATGTTTGTTTGATTCTGGTTTATGTCATGTCTGGTCCCCGATCTATCCGTGTTGGCTCATTGACCCTGGACTGTTTTGACTGTGACCCTGGATTTGCCCATGATAAAAGTCGCTTATCTCAGCACATGCGCCTGCCTCCTCGCTCCCCATCACAGGGTGTTTTTTGCTCACTTTTATCTCTCCCACAACGTTATTCCTTTATTCTACAGCTTCAAATACACACAAATAGACTATTTTGCAAATTAGGCAATGACATTATTCAGTGACTTCTAGCGACTTTTAGGACAGCCAATAGCTACTTTCCTTACTGAGGATTTGGCAACACTGGGCCTCAGGAATGTTTATGTATTAAGTGCCAACTTACGGTTTAGAAGCAAATTATGTTCAGATTCACTCCTAAACATTACAAAATTATACTATCAGAAATTAGACCCTTCATAAGCTACAAGTAAAACAAAAGTCACAACTAACTTTTTATTCATGCCTTTAAACTGCTGTTATGAGTTTGCCCTAAAAACTGAAACCTTTTTAGTGAAAAAATAAATGAAAGTTTTTATTCCAAAATGCTGTATGTACATTGCAACAAGTTTGGATATAGGAAGTTTTTGAAAATAATATTAGCTGGCATATAAATTATTTCTCAAATAAACATGGAGGAAATTATAATATAGTAATAGTATTTTTTGAAAGTGTAAAGCCCACCCCCAGAAATGTATATCATGCAAAAAGAAAATACTTTAAAGTGGGGGTTTTTGAACAAAGCCCTTCAAATACCTATTTTGTAGTAAGTAATGACAGAGAGAATGAGAGTGTCAAACTGTTTCAAAACCTTTACTTCAAACACAAGAGCTCTAATGTTTGAGAAGGTCCTCATTTCTACCATCACTACTACTGTATTTACGTCAACTGTCTATATGTGAAGAACCCACTAATTGTTTACTCTCTCACTGTGATCCACCACATATATCTCTCTATTCATTATTAATCCATTATATTACAAAACATATCCATCAGTTAGTGCCAAAATCTGGTCTGTGAATTTTCATTTGGAGAAGCCCACTTAACCTCAACCACACATTAAAAGGTATGGTCACCTAAGGCTAGTCTGTGAGGGCTTAAGTAAGATCTTGAAAATGGGCCTCACCAACATACTCTTACCCTTAAAACCGGCCCCAGCACAAAAACATACATATAAAGCATATGAATCTAATCACTGAAAACATGAGAAGATTCTTTCTTTCTGATAAGTTACAATGTCTAATCTTCTGTCATTAAAGGAGGAATATGTAAGATGGTGCAACCTAATTCATACTCCACACTCACCTGAAAGTCGTGGTATCCACCCACATTGTAAGAAACAAGGAAATGCACAGTCCCTCTTCCTCTGTGCTTGTTAGTTGGTTAGCATGCAAACTTCAGTAGATATCTCTGCAACCGGATACACAGACGTCTTTGACAACATCAAAACGGTTATTTCTTCAAATTTCTTCTGTTCACAGAAAACCACTAACTTAAATGCTTGCATAGATGAACTGAAGTGGATCAACTTCATAGATGCAATAGCAAGTAACAGAGCTATAATACAAAATAAAGGTTATTCTCTTTATATCAATATAAACCCTACAGTAATTTTCCATGCTGGTGCTTTGGTAGCTAGCTAAGCATTTCTCTAACCCACATTAACGATTTTACACCATTTAAAATAAATGATTATATATTTATATAATAAATAATAAATTAATGTGCAACATACATATCACTGCTTTCGGTACAAAACCTTGTATCTCCATTTTTGTCATTTTTCAGTTTTTGACATAGTTTGACAATGCCTGTTGGCCTTTACACTGTGTGTACATCTAATGACGGATGGACCAAAGGAACAGCCCAAAATGATTTGGAAAAAGTTCTGGTTCCACTGACTTACATTAAAAGTAAATGTTTACATTAAAATGTTAACAGCAATTTCGTCATCAGAATTTACCTACAAGGTGCAGGCAAGCTAGTCAGCTAACTGACTACATATGAAGCTAAGTTAGCACCTGTGACACAAACCATAACTCGCTAACTTTAGCATAAAACAACATAGCCAGAAGCTTCAGTTCCCTAAGCAGCAAATTACATGTTCAACGACTGCATTTAGAAGAAATGACTGCTCCACCTTTTTCCTAAAACGGAGGCTTTAAAAATGTGATGTTAGCTAGATGCTAATGTGTGAGCTAATAGCTTAACTTTCAGAACGTTAGCAAAGCTAGCCAGAACTGAGCTAGCTAATGCTACATATTCAGCAAACACACCAACGTTATAACAGTCAACAATAAAACAGTGAAAGGCACAAAAAGGGTTCATTCCAGCTTTGGGACTTCAGTTTCTGTTAGTTTGACCTGTTTAATGTGTTGATGTACCTCTGCTTTCAACTCTTCTTCGTTTTCCTTCTTCTTCTGTCGCGCATGAGTTCTATAACGCTAACGGCTAGCTGTTAGCGGCCGATTAGTGAGAAACTACTTTCTCAGAAGTCCTTTCTCAAATATATATTTATCAGAATTACAAAATAAAAAGGTAGGTTTAATTTGACATGACATATATATATATATATATATATATATATATATATATATATATATATATATATATATATATATATATATATATATATATATATATATATATATATATATATATATATCCAGTTAAGTGCATTTTGAAGAGATTTAAAATGGTTAATGAACTGGACCTTTTGTGGTTCAGAAAAGGAAACAACCCATCAGTTTAATTCTAATGCTAAAATGTTTTGGTCTGATGTGGAGAATGAGAAAAAAGAGAAGAGTTTACATGTAATTGAATTGGATGTTTCTTTCCTTTTTTTTTCAGTGTACAATCTAAGAATAGAATGGATGTTGAAACCTTTTTGTAATGTAATCATCAAGGAAAGATATTTACATGTGGTATATACATATTATACTTACAATATTCAGAAATTCACATAAGAATAGATGGTCTGAATATAAGGCCATAAATAAGGCACTCATTAACTTAGTTTGTGTAAGGGAGAGCGGAACACAACCTAACACATTTTGTTTTTATTGAATAACTTTAAAAACATTTACATTGGAATAATCATGTTTTTATGCAAGCAACATGTATGTCTCTACAAAAGAACACTCAAACTTTGCTTCTGACACCCACTGTTCATGTACAATTACACAGAAATGAGGGAAAGTGCAGTGTCAGTTTAACCCATGGGTGTGTTAACTGTAACTGACAGAGGGTCAGTTGTAGCACTTGCTAGAAGCGTCTGATGAATTAGTTCAAAGTTAATTCAGTGTAATTCTGTGATGTAGGAAACAAACACATTTGCCAGCCACACTGCATTATATATTATCTGTCTTTAAGACAGACAAAGCTGAATTGATAGATATACACACATCAAATAATATGAATCTGACATGAGGCTGTGTGTCAGACAATGACAAATTGACTTTTTTGTCCTGTATAGAATAGAAATACATTATTTCTGTTAATGTCAACTTCATTAATATGGTTATTTAAAACCAAAATACATCTGAAAGATACCAATAATGTAGAAGGATACCCGTTTTCAGATGTTTTCTTCTTTCCTTTTAAAATGTGTATCTGTAAACATATAAAACAACAGATTTATTTTATTTGTCCTTGTTTACTAAAAGTGGCTCAGTCGTAACCCCGTGTTACATCTAACCCCGCAGTACAGATGCTGTACCTAAGCCTAACTAGCACTCGCTGTGAGCCTGTGTCTCATGCTTTAATATTGTACTACACTGTATGCAAAAAGAATTACACAAAGTGACCAAAAAAACGCACTGGAAAAAAATGACTTATATACCCTGAAAACACTCTTTGGGATGTATCTCTTTAAAACGCTGATGAATCACTCTGAATTTTTGAGGTAGGCTGTGGAGAGGAAATGTGGTGACGTGGCCAGAAGCACCTGCTGTTTGACCTTTATTAACAACGTAAAAAGTCTGTGTCATTTTCTAATTTATCATTAGGTTGCCCCCTGCCCTCACCTATATATAGATTTGTATATATGTATATATTGATACACACTGGATGGCCAAAAGTATGTGGACATAAGGTTGCTGAGTGGCCTTTAGGTTTTCCATGACAGTGATGGGTGGATGGATGGATGGATGGAACTTTCTCGATTCCAAAGGAAAATGTCAGTGTTTCAGTTGCAAGACATAATTTTACATAAGCTTGCATATACTAGGCAGAAAAAAATGAAATAAAGTATATCTATTTGCATATTTACATGGCATACAAGACAGATTTGTTGTATTTACATGATAGCAGGCACTGTGGTATGAGGTAAACTAAAAGCACAATGAGAACAGACACAACTAGTAAAGTGTACAGTGAAACTGACATTACAGCATTAGTTATGATCTATTGCATATTTACATATGTATTGATCAGAGAGGAGATACAGTGATGTGGCTCAGCTCAGTTCAGACAGCAGGAGATCAGTACCGTCTCTGAAGTAAGGAGACTCGTTGTAGAGCCTTACAGGAGTGGGTAAGAAAGATCTCACACAGCCTCTTTAACACAGCGCAGCTGTAAAAGTGTTGTAAAATGTGCTTCTCTGTTTATCCAGGGTGGCATGCAGGGGGTGTGAGGTGAAGTCCAAGACGGTCAACAGCTTGTTGAGCATCCTCTTTTCTGCCAAAACCTCCAGAGAGTCCGGCTCGACTCCTACAACAGAGCCAGCCTTCCTAATAAGTTTGTTTATTTTGTTCAGAGCACACAACAGCATAGAATATAGCTGTTAGTTATATGAATTTAGTATTAGCTAACTAATTACATGCAGCATGTCCATCATTCAAATTTTTAAATATTCAGTGTTGTTTTGTCTCTGGTGCTTGTCCCAACACGTGGATATTTTAATATCTGAGTAATTTATTACAGACATGGTGGATTTTGTTTACTACAGACACTGTGCTTATTGCTTACACTGTGTATTTTGAAACCAAACTACTGCTCACTGATCTGAACCTCTCGCCTTAGCCTTGCTTCAACAACTCTTTCCCATACCTTCATGGTGTGGCTCATCAACTTTATACCTCTGTAGTTACTGCAGCTCTGCACATCACCCTTGTTCTTAAAAATGGGGACCAGTACACTGCTTCTCCACTCATCAGGCATCCTCTCACTCTCCAGGATTTTGTTAAACAACCTGGTTAAAAAGTCCACTGCCTTCTCTCCTAAACATCTCCATAACTCCACAGGTATGTCATCTGGACCAACTGCCTTTCCATTCTTCAACCTTTTTAAAGCTGTTTAAAAGCTCTAGAAATATGTTTATCTTCATGAAATTTGATCAACTAAATCTTGAGAAGAGAGATCAAAAATATAATTTTCTCTTCAATGTTTCCAGGACTGAAGCATATGACTACTCATATTACAACAGTTTTGACCTGATTGAACACCCAGAATATCACTACGGAGTCCACGGAAACTGTTTCTATAAAGTACTCTATTCCCTGTTCTTTGTGGTGGGCTTCCCTTTGCAATGTGCTCGTAGTGTGGGTCATCATGTTGGGTGCTCAGCTGAAAAGCATGTGTGCCTTCTGAACCTGGCCCTAGCTGACCTGCTCCTGGTCTTTACTCTTCCCTTTCTGGACTATTATGCTAACCATAGCTGGAATTTTAGGAATGCTATGTGCAAGATTATCCTCACCATTTACTATGTTGGGTTTTATGGTGGCATCTTCTTCACTGTGCTGATGAGCACTGACAGATATTTAACTGTGGTCCACGCCGTGTTTGATCTGAGGGTCAGAACCAAGGCATACAGGATTTCGGCCAGTGTAGTCATCTGGATCATAGCTGTTGCATCATCTTTCCCTGAGCTGTGCTACCTTCAGGTCCAAGAATACAAAGAAGTAGTACTTTGCTGTGCATATCCAAAACATAAAACAGAAGCATCGAAAGCCATTGGCCTTTTTAAAATGAATGTTTTGGGCCTGCTGATTCCACTGGGATTCTGCTACTCAATGGTGCTGCGGAGGCTCCTCACAGTTCGGGCAGCTAAGAAACATGCTGTGTGTCTCGTCATTGTGGTTGTGGTGGTCTTCTTCTGTTGCTGGACGCCATACAACATTGCAGTGTTCCTCAAAGGCCTGGAAGTCATAGCTACAGATTGCAAAGGCAGCAAGAAGATTCTGTCGAGTCTCCAGATCACTGAAGCTGTGGCATACTTACACAGCTGCCTGAATCCCTTCCTCTATGTGTTCGTGGGAGAGAAGTTTAAGAGGCACCTCATCAGGCTCCTATGCTGCATACCTTGCATCAAGGTGAAGTTCATGAAAGACTACCTGACCCAGGCAGCAGGGTCAGTATATTTGTAGACAACTAGTGTGGACAAGCGTTCAACTCATTTAAGCAAGAGCTCTCAGAGACCCAATTCAATATCTCACATAAATGAGTGTTCATTGTATGTGGTTTCAGATGAGCTCCATTTGTTATATTTTTACAGAAATCCCTGTACAAACAAAACCAGCTGTAATACAGGCCTGTAATAGCAGTACTGTAATCATAGCAGCCTGTAATTATCCCTGATCATCTTGTATCACTTTGAAGGGTCACAATAATGGTACTGCATACAAAGACATGTTACACAATTATATGCATATAACTTTGTGCCCTTTACCTTTCTGAAATGTTCTAGTTTTTAGGTCTACTTGAATTATAGCATGTATTGTTTTGAGCTATTGAAAAGATAATAAATAAAAGGCATTACTACTCTCTGAGGTGCTTTGCAGGTATATGTGTTTGATGCCGCTTCTGAATTTAGACATGCTTACAGAAACAGCTAATGTTGCTAGTTGAATAAAAATCGAATTGAACAGATTTAATGCTAACTAAAACAGTGCTTGCATTTTGATGTCTTCATTCAGTATCAGCTGTCTAACCCTATATCTATAGTATGCATCACTGATAAAAGACAGAAGTCAGTACAGGGGCATGAGACAGAAAGAACCGAGTCAGGATCATATTTCGAGACTCGAGAATCATCATAACAGAGTCAGAGTGCTGATGATCTAACTGGGGTTAAAAGCCACAGAGCATGTAATGATGGTTAGAGCTTTATGGTTGGTGGTGACTTTGATTTTTATTTCTTTGACCAAAGAGCATCACAGGTAAGCAGACAGCGCTTCTTGAAAGGCTGAAATGAGGAAAGGTGAATATTTCTCTTCATTCTGGGTTTGCATGAGACTTCCTCTCTCATATGCATGTGTTTTGCAAGCCTGGTTATGGTAGAAACATCAGCAAAGTAACAGACTTTGTGGTGAGTTACATAAAGTAATGTGTTTGAGCACCACATGCCAGAACTTGCACAGCAGCAGTGGTGATGAAATTTCACACAAATTCACAAAACAGCAACACTGATGCAACAGGCTTCTGAAAAGGGCTGCTTCCACCGAGGTAGCCGCAGAACCAGAGAGAGGCCCAAATTGTTGCAGAAATTGTGTGGTGCCCTCTTCAACCTGTTACTCTTGCACAAAAGCCACTTCAGTAGGCACCTGGCCCCTCACTGCACCACTGAGCACACCAGGAAATCCTTTTAGCAGCTGCTGTCACACACCACCCTTTAAAATAACTCTTCCTGCCTCAGTTTTAAACATGTGCTTTCGCATGCCATGATGCTTGTTTGACTATTTTTATATGTTTCTGAAATAATATCATGGAAAGATACTGCCATTCGAAATTGCTCACTGGAATCAATTAAAGTCTGTTGTACCAAACTGAATCATATTCAGCAATACTACGTTTTTGATGAAGCAGCCAGTCGTTAAATATTATAAAGGAATTGTTCTTTGTTTCATTGAGGCCTGGAAGCAGGAATTAAAGGTTAATTACTCTCTCATTGTGAAGCATAATGTCAAATATAAAACACATTTACCACTTTAATTTGCACACCGATGACTTATTTCCATACAAACGCTTTGTCAGTATAATGGTGGCCTCTGGAGAAGCTTACAGGTTATATAGGGTGGAGTGGAGTGGGGTGGAGTTTGTGATCTAGAACTGATCATCCAACATCAGTATCTGACCTCACTAATTCTCTTGTGGCTGAATGCAATCAAATCCTCACAGAAATGTTCCACTATCTAGTGTAAGCCTTCTCAGAAGAGTAAAGGCTGTTACTGCAGCAAAGAGGGATAAACTGACTATTAATACTTTGACTTCAGAACAATCACATGAGAAGGTCTCTACAATTTTTTTGACACTGTTACCAAATCACTATGCATACATGTATAGGCATATATTTGGCATTATAATGGATCAGATAAGACAAATTCATGGAGAATATATGCACATTAAAAACTCTAGCAGGAGAAGGGTTTTAAAGAAGCACAGACTATAGCTTATCAGGCCCACATTACTCTTCACTCATTTATTGCTCAGTGAAAACAGCCATTGCATACAAACTATTCAGGAGATATTACCAAGGAAATGAGATAATAGATAATCCACTCATATAAAAAAGTCAAAGGAAGATAAGTGAAGATCACTCAGTCAGACTTCAGTGGTAGACCACTAAACCTGTCTCCATCAGATAAACAGCACTTAAGGCTTTCATCTTTGAGAGAGAGGAGAAAATCAAGCTCCACTTGCTTCAGATCTGAAAAAAATTAAGTGCTTCTATCCATCCTTCCAGACAACATCATCACTGAATGAGTTTGGGATTACTTGGATTGTAAGAAGCAGAAAATGCAACCAACGTCTAAGACTGAACTTTGGAGGTGTGAAAAAATATTTATTTTTAAATAAATATATTTTTTTTATCTTTTATTTCTACAGAAAAAAACAGAAGCTGTAATAAAGGTGAATGGTGGATACATTTAATACTGAAAAACTATATTATATTTAGATGTTGAGGCTTTTGTGTTTTTTTCTGTTAGATATGTTTCTGCATGTAAAGCAGTTATCTGTGCAGTAAGTATTTAGTGTTCAAAAAACAGAACAAATGCATAAGATCTAATTATGCAGTTCAGTATTTATAGTTATGACCTGCTTCAGCTGATTAATCCTTCATTAAATTGAATCAGGTGCTGTTAATAGAATTGAACAAATCCCAGTAAACGCTGGAGTGAAGTCAGGAACCAATCCTGTGTTCGTCTGTCTTCCTCTAACTGTGTTCTTTCTAACTTCTTCTTCTAACTGTCTAACCAGCACATTACTAACATTACGAAAACAAGAAGCTCCTGCTCTGTTTACTCTATTTCTGTTCACTGGTATTTATTCTAATGTTATATAGTGTTTCTACAGGCAGAATCACGCAGCTGAGATAAACAGCTTGAAACAGCTTTTAGACTTTTGGACAGCACCGTATGAGGTCTGATACACGTAGGCCCTCTAGAGGCCTTGTAATGAATGGAAAGAACAGAGAGAGCTGCAAATGATCAGCCAGGAGTCACATATGAGATGAAGATTGGTTGAGTAACACCAAAAGCACAGTTACATCATGACATCATATATGTAACATGCTGTATAATAAGTAGTTTCGTGAGTATGATATGCAGTACAAAGCAAAAGTAGCCATTGACTATAATTGCTTTTTACAGTTATGTATTTTGTTATTCTTCTTTTTCAATAGTTTCTCTCCAAAATTCATTGTAATAACCTGTTATTACAGCACTGGATTAGACCACACTTTCACAGCCTGACAAAATGGCTTGGGTTATATATATATATAATATATATATTAGTAAAAGTTTTTTTTTTACATTTATTTTTATTTGCATGCATTTTGTATTTACCTGACATGTATTTTGTATACAGAGACATCAGAACATTTTAAGTTATTGACAGTTCTATCAAAACCTCATGAATCTTACATTAGAGTGAATGGTGTGTTTAAAGTAAAATGCTTAAACAGTTCATACATTTCCGTGTGTATTACACACTGTCTTGTTGAGGATGTTCTGCTCTATTTTTAAATGCGGCCACAAGACGTTTGTTTTCATCACTACATTTTACTCCGTCTCAAAAACAGCCCCTCAGTAGCACTCCACCACTCTGACTGAACGTTACTGTTACAACGCTCTCTGGCTAGCCTCGATTTGAAGAAGCTACTGCTGCGCAGTTGGTCTTGACGCATGGTGCAATTTATTCCTAACCTTGTGAAAAGAAAGTCTCTGCATATGAAGCGTGTGAAGAGAATGTCTAAATGAGTCATAAATGAACTCTGAAGGCACAGTAACGTTTGAAGTGGCATCTGCTACTTCACGCATTAATGTATTATTATATAGTTAGTCGAATATACCTCACTGTGTGCTTATTTTAATATTTGCACCTTGTTTTTAACGTTATTTACACTTTTTTTCAACAAGATCTCAGCAAATGTCTAACCACAATATTTACATTTTTGTGAACAAAAAGAGATACATTTTATTTTACTTTTATTTATTCATTCTAGACACACACACACACACACACACACACACACACACATATATATATATATATATATATGGGCCACTAGTGAAAATGCTTCTTTCTTGCATGACTTTCTATTTGTTCTTTGTTACATACAATCTCAGAAAAAGGTGTGAAACTGTCACTGGGGCAGTTCCCCTCAAGGGTACATCTCAGTACCTTCGGTCAGGGACCATAACTGTACCATAATCTAACAAAACTATATTTCCCAAGCTGTACTGACTGCACACACGCTATCTTGTCTCTGGGCTTATTGTATTACTGTTGTTTTAAAACGTATGATTTTGAAAAGGTACAAATAATTCTACTAACATTAAAAATACATATTTAATGTACACAATTGGACCTTAAAACCACATTTGTTTGTACCTTGATGCACAGTGTGCACATGCACAGAACCTTTGTTTCTACAGCCTTTGTAACTATTTACATGAATTACAGAATTTCTGTTTTTGGTAAGTCCCTCTTTAAATGACAGCGTGCACTCAAGCTGCCTGAATAGTTTGTAAAATCCACCTGAGAGCCATCTGAACATGAGCTCTAAAGGAAGAGATAAAAAAATGTAAAAAAATATTTAAAATGAATAAATACTCTGAGCTTCTTCACACACACAACAACCTCGAAATATATCTTGTCTGAATTTGATTTGTTAGAACTTTTCTGTTTTCATTTTTTTTTTTTTTAAAACCTGTTTCTCTTTTATTTTGAGGGATAAATGAAAAAAAAAAGCATTTTTAATGAGCTCTTTTGGACCCGACCTCATATATACAGCAAATACTATACAGCCATAAGCAAAAGTTTGAACACCCTTGGACAAATGATGTTGTGTTGATTTTCTAAGCGAAAACAATTCCAATTTCAAAACACCATTTCTGTTACTTGCTGAGTTTAATATGTTAGAAAAAATAAAACATAACATCTAAACTGCTTTAACTTTTGTCCACCCAGTGTGTTAATTTCAGGAAATACAGAGTAACAGTGCATTCAACTGTGCAGAAGTGTGCTCTCTGGAGAGGATGTCTTCATTTGTTTTCACTCAACAAAACATGTCATTTGACCAAGGGCACCCAAACTTTTGCCTTTGACTGTAAGCAGTAAAATGAAGTAAGATTTTTTTAATACAACAAAACAAAGGAAATAAAAAAAAAGTAATGAGCATAAGAAGAATGGGTGTCTGGGTGAGTCTTACAGACATTTCAGTTCTAGTCCAAGTGCGCCTCCTGGTGGTCAGGTGAGCCGACGAGGACGCGCACTCCTGTCTCGCACCCTCGCTCACTCCCCCAGGATGTTTCCCCTAAAACCCCCTTCAGTTTCTCGTTTTTCAACACCTCATTTCTACAGGACTAATTTCGTACTGAATGTCTTGCTCAAAGACAGCTATGAGTCAGTGAAACATATCAGACTAAATAATTCTTAGAAAGCTCTTCTCTCGCTGCTGTGGGGAAGTCCTGCTGCTCAACAATATACAGTTAATGAATGAAAATCAATCAAACAGCGGTGAATGATCAGTGAGGAATCATCCACAAGACAGACAAGACTCACACAGTGCAGTGTCAGGACAAAGGGGCAGATCTGTACACTATTCTGACTGTAACAGTCTCATGATGAACCATCACTCACCGCTTCATCCCTTACTTCCACAACCACTCAAAGATCAGGTTGGCCATCCTGTGGAAAAGCAAAAGAAGAAATGTGATGATTACTTCCCCCCTCGAGAGAGGGAGTGCACTGAAAAGACAGCTGTGGGCGAACGCAAAGCAGCAGAACTCTCTTTCACACCTGATAAGCAAAGATGGGGAGGTGGAACCTTCTTATATTCACACCATCAGACAAACAGGTAGTCACACAGCACGCTCTCATGAGAACAACAATCTCAAGCCTACTCTGACTTAAATGAGTAGCGTTGCATCGCAGCCACGTTTCATCTGCCGCACTTTTGCATGTGCCTGCAGCGTTTATAGGATGATTTTTAAATTGACAGATTATTAGAAGTGATTCTTTCAGACCATAAAAAGTGAGCTTAGAGTACAGGTCACTACAGACAGTGCTTTTGGCTCTTGTGCACCTTCACAGACGAGAGCACCCACGATAAGATCAGAGGAGTTTAATTTTAGCTTTTATCTCCACATCTGCAGATGAGCGCGCATCGCTGCACTGCAAAATCCCCACACTTCTTTTTCAACCATCAGTACCAAACAAAAAGTTTTGTTAAGACCTTCACTCGTGAAGGAAAAGGAGCCTCGGCAGAGACTTGTGAAGGGAATCATGCAAAAATCAACCTGCAATACATACAAACACAAGGAGAAAACTTTAGACAAAGGCAGGGCCATTAAAATGCCCTGGTGTGGAACAAGTCTGCTAGGCTTTGACATCCGAGGTTCAACAGATTATCAGACCAAAATATAATCAGTTTTATATATTCAGGAAACATAAAAACTTAAATCAACACTCACTGTAATTAACATCCACCCACTATCTCCATATGCATACAAAAAAATAATAAAAATAAATAAATAATATCAACACAAAAAGCACATATTAATAAATTAATGAATATTACTATGTATTATGTTAGATTATAATCATTCTAAAAATCGATGTATATATATTTTATATATATATATATATATATATATATATTAGCATATTTGTTGGTAGCTAAAACATTCTATTTTTTTAAATTCTATAATTTCCATATATAGTATGCATGTTTTATTGTTAAATTGTTATTATTATTGTTCTTATTCTACTACTGTGTAACCACTTCCCCCAGTTTGAGTATTTGAAAATGTAATTTATTTATTATTTAATTTATTAATTAATTTATTGTTTTTGTTTATGTTCCACAACTGTGTAACTACTTCCTTCATAAACAAATCTGAATTTTAAAATTTTAAAAACATTCTTGTTTTGATTGCGCAAAAAATTGTTTCTCCTCACAGCAGCACTGAAAGAAAAATACTAACATCAACACCAAAACAGCAGAGACCAAAACATTACCAATAAAATGTTTTATATGTTTAATCTCAAAAATAACGGAGGGGAGCAAAAGAAAATATGTACAGCACACAATGTGCAAACAGGGATGGTTTCTGTACAAAGAAATGTACACGCAAACGCAAGACTGAGTCGGAAACATTCAAAACATCATTAGAACTGCATGTATAAAACAGGATGTGGCTACGTCCAGGTTTCTGTAGTCATTTGAGTCTGTACAGCTATACATGATGACCAAATAAATTAGAGAGAGCAACGAAAAAAAGCCACTATCGACCCAAGGTTAACAAGACACACGTTAAAAATGATGGTCTTACAACCTTAAACAGCAT